>NC_056726.1:1412343743-1412428743 GCF_019279795.1 Protopterus annectens
CCATATTTAATGTCATTGTACTTGACTATCTCATCAATCTCATTACTATTCACTTCTCTATATTGGTGAGGTTGGGGGGGTCTTTTGTATCCCCTTCCTCTTCCCACAGTTTCCCATTCTACTTCCTCCTCCAAAAAAGATTGAAATTCATCATTTTGTGGTCTATAAGATCTCTCCATTTCTGGAAAATAACTAGTAACACCTTTCTGCTTTCTCTTCTCTTTGTATACATTCTCCCAATTATAAGCCTTACCCTCCTTATATAATCTCAAATCTCTCTGTAATTTGCTATACTTTCTTTGGAAGATTTTTTGATTGTTGCTCTTAGCATATGAATACTGTTTATTATGCAATTGTTGCCATTGGTTGAACAAAATATTCTGAGTAATGCGTTAATTCAAGGATTCAACTTCTTTAACAAGTTTACACAATTTGCTATCATTGCTTTTGATAAGAAACTTCATAAAAGTTATGCCAAAGCCATCAAACATAGCATTACATTCACCCATCAGTTCATCAGTCATTTCAAGACCCAGGGGCTTCTTGAAGAATCTGAGTCCCTTAGGTACAATATTTAAATTGATGCAACGATATAAGTAGGCATTATCCAACTGAATCCCCTTGATGACATTCAGTTTCTTGCCGAAAGCAAAAATCATGTTTTAATGTCCCATCAACAAATTTGTTTGTATTAAGATTGTCAGCTTTGCTGTCTTCGTTAAATTTAAAATCATGTACATTAGTTAGAAAGCTATCAAGCCCTCCAAAGTTTTTATAAATTTTATTTGTCTTCTGACTATCGGGTGAGCCAGTAATGACTCTGTCAGTTATAGTACCTTGGTTGCCGAGGTTAGCAACCACCGAATATGTTCTTTTTGGCACAGTACTTTTTGGAATTGCTCCTAGGCTATGTACCTTGTCCTCTGTATTGTTGCCCTCATCTCCGCCATCGCAGCAGTTAGATGCCAACTGCAGTTGACCCGCAACTATACCATGAGAGGATCCGGGGATGCTGGTAGGAGTATTAAGATAACCCTCGTACTCACCATGACCGGGTGGAGCTCCTGCAACTCCAGGTAGATGACGCAAGTTCGTAAGGCATACGGAGTCTTTATTTTGGCTCCTAATAGGTTGGGTAAACAAGTCAATCAATCTCGTTAACTCCCCTTTCATGATAGCCATTTCTGATTGAATCTTGGGAATTTCATCCCTCCGTATCGGGGAGAAAAATAGAAGGCAATTCGTCCAACGAGTTCATGTCAAAAAGCAACCAAATACAAAAAAAACAGAACCACATAGTCACAACCACTTATAAATCACGAAAAAGACCACAGTGGAAGCCAGGAACAAGCCGCTCAAACTGAAGTAATATAAATAAAATTTATTTAAAAAAACTATCACACAAGGTTAAGTGCTTTCATCTATGATACTAGACTTCATCAGAACACCAAACACATTGTTTCAAAAGTTTAAATAGTATATTTCAACCAATAGCAAGTACCAATTTGTATTCAGATACTCCCCCCAATACATCATTTCCCCTTCTTGAAAAATAATGCAAGTGCTTAAATGCTTACCTATATCACATCTTAGCTTCTATTATTGGTTTTATAGATATATTCTCATTTATACCCGGTGTAGTGGTAGCATTTAACAAAATCTGCCATCTCACCTCCTTCTCACTCAATATAGCCTTTATATTCCCCCCTCTCTGATGTGGAAATACCACTTCCAGTATAGCAAACTTAAACATGTTACAGGCAGGGTTATCTCTAGTATGTCTATATAAGGCATTATTAACATCACCTTTTTTGATGGCATATGAATGATCATAAATTCTATCCCTCAAACGTCATCCTGTTTTACCCACATAAAATCCAGCACATATTGTTCACATGGCAAGATAAATGACGTTCCTTGTTTGACAATTGACTTTAGCAAAAGTTATAAGGTTTTGGCTCCTGTTTCCCAAACACTTAGTATGTTCTTCTAATATGGCTGAGCACTGATTGCATCTGCCACATTTTGTAGTACCGGACTTGTGGGAATTGCTGTACATATGACCTTTATATAACCTCTTTTTCATATTACATCCTATTTTATGGACAAATGTGGGATATTCCCCCACCAATTCAAATATTTCTGAATCACATTTCATGTGTACAATATGTGCCGGATTTTATGTGGGTAAAACAGGACGACGTTTGAGGGATAGAATGTATGATCATTCATATGCCATCAAAAAAGGTGATGTCAATAGTGCCTTATATAGACATACTAGAGATAACCCTGCCTGTAACATGTTTAAGTTTGCTATACTGGAAGTGGTATTTCCACATCATAGAGGGGGGAATATAAAGGCTATATTGAGTGAGAAGGAGGTGAGATGGCAGATTTTGTTAAATGCTACCACTACACCGGGTATAAATGAGAATATATCTATAAAACCAATAATAGAAGCTAAGATGTGATATAGGTAAGCATTTAAGCACTTGCATTATTTTTCAAGAAGGGGAAATGATGTATTGGGGGGAGTACCTGAATACAAATTGGTACTTGCTATTGGTCGAAATATGCTATTTAAACTTTTGAAACAATGTGTTTGGTGTTCTGATGAAGTCTAGTATCATAAATGAAAGTGCTTAACCTTGTGTGATAGTTTTTTTAAATAAAATGTTGTTTCAATAATCTAGAAATAACTAGGCTGTGATTAACCATATTAGAGGCATTTTATAGGTCAAGAATGTTGTCACCAATACTGCAGTAATTGTTGATGTATACAGTTTGGGAAGAGAACAGGATATTTACTATGCCACACTTTTGTGGGTTCATCTTGGAAATCTCACATAAACCATGCCCTTTCTTAAATGTGATATAATCCTGGAGTTGATATATTCAAAAAAGGGGGCATATTTGTCAAAGCACCCCCTACATGGAAAGAAAAGCATGTTATCCTCCCTCCAAAATAACAGAACAAAAAGGTTTGTATCGCTTTGAATGATGTAGTTTTACAAAGTTGCCCAAATGATTGAACTTACTCCCAGTTACAAGAGTGTGACACTTTGGGAATGTTCATATGTGGGTTTTGGCACTTTGCCTTGGTTCATAAGCTCATAAGCTCATAGGTGTTTACTAAACTACCAATCACAAAGGCCTTTTTAAGCCTAGACATGTACCCCAATCTCTCACAAGTTCTGATACACTTGATAAGTGTATGCAGGAGTTTGGGAGATGAAACATTTACAAGCAGGGGTCTGGAAGATTAACCATTTACAGGTTGCATGTGTCTATTAGAGACATAGGTGCCAAACCAGGGATGAATTTAATGTTCCCCATCCAATTGTCCAAGCTGAACTTGACTTGGTTTAGGCAGGAACTGTGCTTCACATGGACGGGGAACTTGTTCCATAGATGGGGTAGTCTCTGGGATACATATCTGTCTCTCCGGTAGGTCCTATTTATATCACAGGCAAGGTTTATGTCTTTAGAATGGGTAATTCTGGGGCTGTTTTTTTTTTGTGGATATGCAGGATGTCTATCAGAGTGGGGTCTGACAATGCCCTGTATGCAAGTTATAGATCTCCCCTCAAAAGCCTGTTGGAGACAGAATACAGAGATTGGGCCTTGAGGCAGTCTGCACAGGACACTTTACTTACGCCCTGTATTCTTTTAGTGAGAACCCTCTTTGGATGTTCCAATTGTTGGATATACCTGGTTAGGTACATATCAAATGGGACATTGTACTCAATGATAGGTCTGATGAATGACAAATACAGTGGAATAATGACTTCCTTGGACTTTGATGCCATACCTTTTTTTTATAAGTTGGGCAGCATAGAATGGTTTCCTCACTACTGTAGACACATGATGGTCAAAGGCTAGATTGCTATCTATGTGTTTCCCTTAGTCCCTGGCTACTGGTTCAACTCTAAAGGGTGTGTTGTCAATATGATAGTTACCAGTGGTAGAAGACTTCCCAAAGGATACTATTATGCATTTCTTGGCATTTAGTTTTAGTTCTTGACTCTAACACCAATTATTTGCCTGTATCAGCCCCTCATGGAGAACATTTGTGTCAGTGTGGGATTCAATGACAGCTCCTAATTTGCAATCATCTGCAAATTTAGTCAGCTAGAGACCACTGACATTGACCTTGACTTCAGAAAAGTAAATGCCAAAAAGGAGTGTTTCAAGGTCTGATCCCTGAGAAACTCCACTTGTGACTGGCCTCTTTGAAGAGGTGAACTCCCCAATTATAACTTCCTGGGTCCTGTCTGTGAGCCAGTTGGCTATCTACCAGGTGACATACGAGTTTGTACCTAACCCCTTGAGTTTGTTAACAATGCCCAAGTAGGGTATTGTGTTAAATACCTTGGCCAGGTCAAGGTAAGCAGTGTGAACTATTTTCCCTCATCCATTGTTTGGTTACCTTTTCAAAGAAGTCCACCAGGTTGAGTAGGCATGATCTGCCCTTGATGAAACCAAACTGGGTTTGGTCCAGTGTCTGGTGATTTACTGTATCTCTATTGATCATTTCCATGATAATTCTTTCCATGGCTTTACATATAAGACTAGTAAGACATATGGGTCTGTAGTTTCCAGGGTCTGAAGATGGCCCACCTTTATGCAGAGGGATGATTGCTGCCTTTCCCCATTCATGATGCACAAGGCCTGTTTGGAGGCTACAGTTAAATAGTAATTCCAGAGGCCCTGAAAGGTCATGTTTCATGCTATTTAGAAGACACATAAACAATATTTCTATAATTTTAGTAACGAGGAATTATTGGCATTAAGGGAACTTGAGAATAATGATGAGTTAGTCATCAGACCTCTGGGTAAAGATGGCAGCATCTTAATGGATTTAAAAGATTATGATAATAGGATATATAACTTATTAAAACAATATAATACTTATGAAGTTATAGATAAGATAGTTAATAAAATGATTACTAATGTAAATAATAATTTTTATGACATGGTTATGTCTAGAATGATTTGTAAAGAGCTGTATGATTTTTAGAATATTCAACATCCTAAACTTCCTATCATAAAAGGCCTACCAAAAGTTCATAAAAACCTGCAGGATCTGTCATTAAGGCTGATTGGAGTTGGCAATGGCTGGGTAACAGAAGCAGCATCTTTGTATGTAAAGCAACAATTAAAAGCAGTGCTGAAAACCACTACAGCTGTTTTGAAAGATATGCAGCACTTTTTATAAATGTTATTTGATTATATCAGCTCTAATACAAATAATTTTCATTATATGCTGTGTACATTAGATGTTAAAAATCTTTTTACAATTATACCAAATAGATATGCCTCAGTATTCATGAAGCTTGCATCAGGCGCAGGCATAGCGTAGGCGGTATAATGCCAAATATGGCTGCCGAGCAATTCAGGTATGAACCAATTCCACGTGCACTACCAGCGTATGCCATATCTGCGCAGCCCTCGGCACAGGTATGCTAATCACCCCATGCGCAGTACTGCACCATGCAAATGAAGGTACATAGCGATTCATGAAGTGGTGCAGGCATAGCGTAAGCCCAAAGAAATGTAAACCAAAAAAAAAACAGTTTACATTTTTCCAAACAGAACATCGGAGCTATGAAAGTGGACCAGACTCATGTATTACAAAGTAAACATATGCCAATGGCTAAATATACAGCCAATGGCATAAGAAACGATGCACAACACCTAAAAAACAATATTTAATGTCATGTCCACAGTAACGCAAAGTACAACCGCAGGGCATGTGTACGCAAACAGGAACACAAGGAAAATATACACAAATGTCATAAAATCGCAATGTAATACAAATCATGATTTCACCATAATACTCAATGGTATGTATGGTACACCACAACTAAGCTGCAAGGGTTGCTAAGGGTCTGTGACAGTGCTCGGTGCGGTAACTATGAATTAGTAGTCAGTGCAATGCAAATGAGGCAAGTAATAGTGAATCGCAAACGTCCCACCGGATTAAGGATGTACCATACGGTGCAGCGCTACAACACCGAGGAGTGGTTTGGAGGTATACATGACATCAGCAGTGGGGTGTGCCACCGTAGCTGTAAGCACATTGGAGCAATGCAAATCCAGCATGCCTGCTGCTAAGCAAAGCCACAGGATAGGAGTGGGGATGTAGGTATAGCATCGTTTAGCTGAGAGCACATATGATGCCCGAAAGTGCATGTGTACATGGATGAAAACGTGCCCAAAACCTGGTAAGCGGACACATGCGCCGCGCACCATAGCTCAAACAGGAAGGTTAGGGGAAGAAAATAAGGAAATGCTGCAGTAGGGTAATTGGAGTACAACTGAGCAATTAACACCTATTAACTCACAGTGGGCAATCGACGGCAGCTAACAAGTCTGCTCACAGCAACCTGCAGAACAGGATAGGGAGGTGTTGGATTGCAAAGAAAAGAGAACTGTCATAGCAGAGCAAAGCAAACCTGCAGTAGATTGGCCATAGAACACATGTCATAAGATAAGCCAGGTTTTGGAAAGTACAAATGAAAGTAGGCTGCTGGATGCATGCTAGAAAATGGGAGAGGAAACGTTATGAAATGTTAAGGGAAGGGCAAGAGGTAATCCACGGCAGAAATGTAATTCAACACCAAAGGCACCACAATAGCAGTACCTGTGGTAAAACACATAAGATACCCTGTAGCTCCGATGGTACATACACACCCTATGACATCATCAGTGTTCACAGCACAATAGTATAAAGTGTGAAGGCACCTCACACACACCTGTGTATTCCCAAACACTGCACCATCGGTGTAAACAGATGGGGAACTTTTACAATGTACATGTTGGGAGCTGCCATAGCTGTGATTCATCACCATGTGTTAGAGACTGAAGGTGTTGCGGAGGATGATGCTGACAACCACCGCAGGCTCCGGAGGAGGAGACGAGTGTTCAGACCAAGGGTAACCTACCAGGGGCTACATGACCTGGAGATAGTAGAGCATTAAAAGGTGGACAGGGATATCTTACAGCAAATAGTTGAGCTGTGCCGGCCACGCCTGTGATCCAGAAACAACAGAGGGGAACCCATCCCAGTGGACACGAAGGTATGTGTAAGCTTGCGAATACTAGCCACAGGTACCTTTCAAAGGCAAACTGGAGATATAATGGGGATCTCACATGCATCAGCATCCAGGGTACTACATCAGTTACTGGATGCTATGTTACCACTTGCCAATGAGCATATATACTTCCCCCGAACTCAGGAGGAGTTGGCCAGCAATATGCGTCTCTTCCACCAGGTGGCACTCTACCCGGAGGTACTGGGTGCGATAGACTGCACGCACATACATATCAAGTCACCACCCGGTGAGCATGGTAGGCGCTACATAAACCGCAAGGGATACCACTCCATCAACTGCCAGGTCATGTGTAATGCCCAGGGCATTATTATGGATGTGTGTGCCGGCAGCCCTGGAAGCTACCATGACTCCCACATCTGGCATGCCTCACAGCTGTATCAGGTATTTGTCAGGGGAGACATCCCACATGGCCACCTTGTGGGGGATGCTGGCTATGCACTGGAGCTGTGGATGATGACTCCCATCAGAAATGCACACACACCCATGCAAGAATGCCATAATGAGGCACACGCACAAACCAGAATCATCATAGAGCATATGTTTGGGATGCTGAAATCATAGTTCCGTTGCTTGGACATATCTGGTGGAGCCTTGCAGTACTCTCCAGGCACGTGTGCCCACATCTTCATAGTATGTGCCATGCTACATAATATGATCCTGCGGAAACAGCTGCAGCAGGGACATAATGGTGAAGGCCCTCACAGCCCACCGCAATTGCCAAGGCCATCGCAGGCACAGAGGGATTCAGACCACGAACACCCTGTGCCAGCCCCGTAGGCAGACAGAGGCGTGCCCAATATGCCCACACCTTGGAAAAGAGGGAACGTATAGCACATACACTGACAGTGTATGCCCCTTCGGACTGACACACTTCTCCACCTGCACACACAGTAAACTGGATGGCACACACACACGACCACCTGTAAAGTGTAATGTATAGGTGGCCTACTGTGTGAATCCTACATAGGCAGCCCTCAACCATTGCACACACGACAGCTATTGGAACAAGGAATGTCAACACCTGAACATTACATGCACCTAACAGCATATGTTGATACTGTATGTATAGGTTACTAGGTACATCGGTAGGCACATGCCCGATTGTCAGAAGCCATTCATCAACCAAGGCAAACAGTGTCTGCTGTCACCACCACATCGATTAACCAACTGTCCCTCAGTGGAGCAGAGGCAATTGCGGGATTCATGTGTGTAATCACTGTTCCCCCCACACTCTGCATGGCTTACCTGGTGTGTTAATGAGGGGCTCCATATAATGTAATCAGGGATGCAGTGGCAAAGCATGGGGAGTACCCATGACAGGTATCTGTCACCCCAGCATGCTCCACCTATGGTTGTGTGAAGGTGTAGCACATTACAGTGTGTGGCTCACTGAGACATACATTACCAATGCTGGAGCACATCCATTAAACATCACTTGGACATACCATTAATAGGTCTCATCCATATGTAAACTAACTGAGTTACACATTTGATTGCAGTATGGAGTAACAGCCATAGTACAGTCCACATACAAAACACCATAACATGTGTACAAATCCCAGATGCCCAAGTGGTAAATGCACTGACTGTCTTGCATGTTCCCGGTCCCACGTCCTACAAGGGACGTTACGTAATCCCGAAGGCACGAATAATGGATGTTGGATGCAGGTCATCAGATCAGGTTTAGCACATGTCAGTGGGATTATGCATTGGCAAGTGCTGGTAAGCATCATTTAAACATGAATATACGGACATGCGCGAAACAGGGCTAAGCTTTGCTGAATATCACGCAGATCATGGTCAACAATGTCCAGAATAGGTGAAACTAGCATTATTCACCCCTGTACTAATAGTGCCTGCTCTGAAGGGTAAAACGACCACTGCCAGGAGTAGAACATGCAATCATGTACACAATCATCTAACACTAAGCTACCCGAGATGTACCAATGGCAGGTGTGTATTGTGACAGGTTAAAACACAAATGTGCGGAGTCCAAGAAACAGTATACACCGACATGTACACAACGAAAGGTGTGTTCTCCCTCTCACTGTCTCTCTCTCTATATATATATATATATATATATATATATATATATAAAGGGTGACAGTGAGATATAAGTTGATATATACGTATTCACCTATATCTGCAAATATATAGATAGGTCAATGACATGTACACAACCATGGAGGTACAAATAAATATGATACTGCCAACTATCGAATGTGTCACATACCGACATGCGTAATCACGAGGCTGAAAGACTGAAAGACCACAGTATCGGAAGACTAGAACCAAGAGTAATATTATCATGATGTTAAGGGACATTTAGTTATCACTACCGGTGCCCAGGTCCAGGTAGGTACTGTGTTCAACTGTGTTTGTGATTGCTGTAGTCTGTGTATGTGTGTGTTGAGGGTGCCGTGTGCGTTTC
The DNA here is from genome assembly GCF_019279795.1 of Protopterus annectens. NCBI lineage: Eukaryota > Metazoa > Chordata > Ceratodontiformes > Protopteridae > Protopterus > Protopterus annectens. The sequence goes on from NC_056726.1 coordinate 1,412,353,293, forward strand.
TGTAGGACTGTAATGTGTGTGTGTGTGTTTGCATCATGTGTCTGTTAGTGCTAACTTGGAGGTAGATCATTATGGTAGGTGTGGTCATAGCTGGCCGTAGGCATACGGTTACCACCTGTCCCACTTTAAGAGGGACAGCCCCTCCCTGGGCAGTTGTGTCCTGACAAAAAATATTAAAAAGGGCAAATGTCCGAGATTGTAGGACATAATTATGTCCCATATATTATGTAATAGTTGCATTAAATAGTTATGCCAGTATCTAAAATACGGAAATGTTACATGAAACATGATAAGTAGCTACAGTGCTTCAAGAATAAGTATGTATTCAGGATAAAAATATGTTCCATCCTGTGTACTGACCGTGGGTATGTGTCGGCTTGGAAACACCGATGTGTGTCCTGCAAATGTCCCACTATGGCCATTTGAAAAGGTGGCAACCCATGCCAAAGAGGTTCAGTCACCAACACAACTGCAATGAGTGCAAATATCTGTGACAGAAATACACAAGACAGCTGTCATTTAGTAACATTCCCTTACATATCAATATTTCCAGAGGTATTGAAGTATCAACCTCAACTGCATGCTACATAGAAACCAATTAACAATGGCTCAATGTATAAGCCCATAACAACCATAGTTTCTCATTCTACTAAATGATAGGTCTTCAATTAGGGAAGGAGCCCACACACATATATGGAATATGTAGAAATGCAGTCCCCACAAACCTGTATATGCTATGTACACCCACCTACATCTTCCCCACATCCGAAACAATTGCAATACAGACTGTAATAACATCACAAACATCCACTTACTCAATTACTTTGCAGAACCATTAACATACCTTGTGAGAGACACATTTGTAATGGCGCCATGTAAAATCATAGCTGTTGTATAATGAAACAGACGGCGATGTTACAAGTTTTGATTGCAGTAGTCCCTTATCAGACAGTTGAGATGACAGGTACACTCACATGTAGAACCACATACTCTAGCCATCACACACAATCCATGGGGGACATGAATTCAAAATATCCGTGTCTCTCCAAATAGCAGTTGCAATTCCTCACAAGAAAACACATACTCTCTCCAAAGGTAGGGCAAAAGGGCAACACCCAAGTGGAGAATTCAATTATACCCCACTGTTGCAGCATAATTGGTGAGTGGAGTAGCGGCACAGCTGATGTGCATGTAATAATTTACTCAGGAACACCAATTGGCTGCAGGATACCACATGTTACAGGTATCGACGTATATAAGGATGCCTTGCCATGCATTCAAACCGTAAGCTCATACCATAGAACCGTTTAAACAGTAAAGGTGTAAGAGAGATATTTTATGAAGACTCGGAAACAAGGTTTGTAGAACACTCAGTATGTCAGTGTATGTAGAGCCTGTTTTGTAGTAATTAAAGTGTACGCAATGCATAAAGAAGGAAAATGTATTATGTAGTGATGTCTTGTTGAGCATAGTAACGCTTGTAGAAATTGTGTCCTGCTGTGGGCCACAAGGTAAAAATCTCATACACCACAAGGGATGCTACATGAGGGCTTTAAACACAACAATTCCACACCACCCGCCATCAGTGGTCGGGTTTGTCCAACAAGTACGTACCATAGCAGGGGATAATATATGTTGATATACTGTCACAGTAGGCATGTGTAAGTGCATATAATGAGAATAACATGCCTAAGGTGGCCCTGCTGTGCAAGTATGCTTTGCATTATGATATAATGTTTAAATAAATGTGTAATGTACAGCATTGTAGGTAGATATGTCAGATATTTTACACAGCATAACTGTTATATCATGCAAACAAAGGGTATTGTGTATTGGCATGTAGAATACACAATAACAGGATACATATGGCTTGTAGTCACGGGACACTGTAACAGCATGATAGCTAACTGAAATGGAAGAGCTACTCAATTATCCATGCACAAAGGACATGTAATAGCTTCACAGGTTCATAGTGAGGTACTATGCTGTCTGGCCAAGTCCATGTGTAAGCCCAACGGCAGTGTTTTCACCGGCAGCACCTCCCTAGAGTAATGTCCTGTCTGTGAATAGCAGAGCCATGTGTTACCTGCACCTGTGTACAGTACAGCCACTGCAGTGATCCCTGGCATACATGTGTGTCTCCCATCCACCCATCAAGGTATCTCATGAAGAGTGCTAGTGAGTGTCCCTGCTTGATGTACATAGGATTCATGTTCCAAAGCATGGTGAGTGTGTGGTTCAGGAATGTATCCCTCAAGCACATCCCACTCATTGTTGTGTTTGTGCACATATCCATGAGCATGTTGCTCTCAGTGGCCTTTGCTTATGTTGCTTATGTGGAGTATATCCATAAATATTGTTGTGGACATGGGCCCTGTATGTTCAGCAGAGGTCACCCCTGAGTATGCAGTATGCAAATGTGTTCAATCGTGGTGTCCGTAGTTGTGCCACATATGTCATCCTTTGGAGGTCAATAATCCTCATGGTGTGTTAATGTCGTGGTATGTAAAGCCGTTGCTGTTCCGTAAGGTACACCCCAAAAGGGGTGTTGTACCCCTGAATGTGTGTCATACGTCAGGAGTATAGAGGTACAATGGGTGCCTTTGTTCCAGCTACAAACCCATTACAGATAAGGGTGGCCATGTAGAAGGATATCCACGCCACATTGGCAATATGGTTATCAAAGGAGTGGGTGCTATATACGTGTGTACTAAGATCCCGTATAATGTCACATGTATGTAGGGGATTACCACCTATGTGACAGTCAGTGGGTGATCGGTGTAATCCAAAGGGGATGTCTATGCACCTTGTGCTATGCAGCTTGAGGCCATGTTATTGACATCAGGTATCCGTCACAGTGACACCCATATGGAGGGTGTCTGTATCAGCTGGTGGATCAATCATGGCTCCTTGTTTGCAGTCGTCTGGAAACCTATTCAGGGAAAGTCCCTCTGTGCTAGCCTGTACCTCAGGGAAGCATATACCAAACATGAGGGGCCCTATGATCGAGGACTGTGGTATGCCAAGTGTAACTGAATTACTGTAGGTACCACGGTATGCTACCCTCATTGTGTGGGTCCTGTCTGCAAGCCACTTTGCATAACATCCCGAGATGTAGGGGTTGATGTGCAGGTGGATGTGTATGTTGTCAATACCAGAATGGAGAACGGTGCTGAAAGCCAATGAGAGGACAATGTAGGCTGTGTGGACCCCCTTACCATCATCAGCTACCCTGGTAACTGTATCAAATGAGTCCACCAGGTGTAGGAGTCATGGTCTGGCCCTAACAAATCCAACCCAGGTGGCATCAAAAGTCTGGAGGCCACCAATGTCTCTGTGAATGGTGAATGACTTCCATGATGATGTGCCCTATAGCCTTGCAGAACAGTCCAGTCAGGCATATAGGGCAATAGTCCCTGTGGTTCATTGTGGTGCCACCTGTGTGGAGTGTGATGACTGTTGCTGTCTGCCATTCAGGGGCCACAGTGTCTGATACAAGGCTATTAGTGAATCTGGTGGCCAAGTGGAGAGCCATGTCATTCTGAGGTTTGTGTAAATCACAGCTTGGGATGTTGGACAGTCACATGGAGTCTGTGTTCCAGACCTTAGAGAGTGCAGTTTGTAACTGCATAGTTGTGACCACAGGGACTCTGCATTGTTCCTGTATGGATTGTGGCCCTGTAGGGAGTGAGAGGTTGTAAAGTTAGCATTGAACCTATCTGCCACGATGTTGCCAATAGCAGTCGGTTCTGTAATGTTCCTGCCTAACCGTTGTATGTCAGAGCAGATGTGGGTATTGCCATTGAGTACTAACATACCTCCATAATGCTTTGTGGTAGTCCTTGGAATGTGTCACAGTAATGTTTACGTAGCTAGCTTTGGAGGATGTGATAAGGGATCCCAGATTCCTACTGAGGCTGACCAGTGAGCTACACCACCCATGGGATTGTACTCCACTTTGCAACAGCCACCACCTTCTGTTGTACATTATGTGCATGGAACTGGACCCCAGAGTGGCGGCTGTTATCTGGTGGGTACCATCATGGCTCTGTTTGGGATAGCATGATCCATGCAGTCGTGTAAGTTCTAATGAAGTGCACTGGTGTATGTTTCAGCATTTGTAAGTGCATTGTCCATCTGCACGGGTGTCATGACGTTTACTACCACTGTCATAAGACGTCTGAAGTAGGCATTGTAGAAATCTTCTACTGTGTATTCCGTGAAGGGTGTGGTGCCGGGATGTGGATAACAAGGGTGATTAGCATATGTTAGGAAACTACCAACGAGGGGATAACCCCAGGTGTGGAACACCAGTCACATGTTGGTAATGTCCATGTCTAGGATATTGTTGGTCTTGATGGTGATGTGTATGGGTTGATCCAGCCGAGTGGAGGTTATGAATCCCAGAAAGCGTTGGCCTAATGTGTCAGTACATGAGTAGGCATCCCAGTTAAGTGTGGGGAAGTGTCAGTCTCACATCAGTAGTACCTGTCCGAACCCTACTGTCCAGTACACCAAGAAATGAGGGCTGGTAACCGTGGGGTATGTTGTTGAATCCGTAGCAAGTTACAATGTGTATAGCAGTTCTGGCCACAGTTAGTTGCACGTGGATCACCTCTGATGCATTGTGCTAAGGAACCAGCCTGGAGGTGTGTACATCCTTGTGAAATATGGACACACCTCTGCCGTGGGTGTTCCGGTCCTGGTTACATGACTGAAAGGTGGTCTGTGTGTAACCTGTCAGTGCAGGTGTGCTCCCCGGAGCCTAGAGGCAGGTCCCAGTCACTGCAGAGATACCGAAGTGGTCCATTATAAGGAGTGCCTCACCTGAGTGCGTTAGAGATGAAGATGTCAAGCATTGAGTAACAGTACCCCAGGTTTTGCTTGCCTGTTCCTGTTCTGGTGGTGAATGTTATTGGAAACTGTCCAACACAGGCAGTATAGGAGCAGCAAGAGCCTTACATGTTATCTGTACTCCCACGGCTGACAGGTGCAGGTCATCTGTGCCAAAGCATCGTGTTTTTTTGACCATGTCATATAAAGCAGACAGATACTGGATGCCTGTGGAATGACAGCAGAAGCACAGGCAACTGTTGAAGTGAAACATTCCGCCGTTGTACAGTGGTATCAGTCTGGATGAATGCAGAATGCTTCTCAGTTCTTGGGCGATACCTTCTGGGCTACAAGACTGGAGAGCTATTGCATGTCCCTGTACATGTAGTCCAGGAAGTTACATCTCAGGGCAGTCACACTAACATGGAGAATGACAGTCAAATCGTACCTGGTGAGGTGTGGCATGGGTGCATAGGTTATGTTGCGGATCCTGTAACCCAAAAGCCAGATGTAAGTGACTATCGCCTTGTGTAGCCTGCTGAGTGGGACATCAGTGTGACCGCCTACAGAGTCACCTATGACCAGTGTGTTGGGTAGGTTATGACACCCTATTGGCTGTAGTTGATGTGCACACATGTGTCTGGGCTATAAGTAATTGGTGTTGTGTTTGGTGATGGGGGCTGCCTCTGTTGTCTACACAAAGAGTATGGAGAGGTTCTGCAAATGTTGTAGTCATACTATCTGTGGCCTGTGGTGGTGGAGATCTAGTGAGACTATGTGATGAGTGGGGTGTGTTGCAAATGTTAAATGTCCCCACATGAATGTCAGGTTCAGTCTGGGTTGGTGAGAGCATTACCCCCAGCATGGCTACATATGTGCATCTCCCACAGGCTGTAGTGTCGTATGTTGGGAGGTGAGCATTGACTGTGTACATGAGACAATTGCTCTATTGCCTCATGTTTGCCATATTCATCATATAGACAGGCAATAACACAGGTAAATGACACTTGGACATGCCTGTATATTCAACTATGTCTCACAACATATGTGAGTTACGTGTGTACAACAGCTGTTGTACTGTAAGCAAGCTGGAAATGTAAGGACAGACAGTGTACCTGTAAGAAATGAGTTGGAATGTGTGCTATAGTAATTAGTAGCTCATGAAGTACTTACATGTTCTGAACAAGTGATGAGCATGAATATGCAATACAGATAGGGTGTTGGATAATATAAACCCACTGCAACCCACAAGCAGAGACGCCAGTCATAATTGGAGGCACTGCACTATTACCCTGCTGAGTATGGTCTGCAAGTCTATGAACCTTTATCAACGTAGATGTTAGCAGCAGAGATGTAGATGACAGTACAGATGATTTCACACTGCATAGCATACCTGTAACAGGTCATAAGACATCACCCATACTGTGTTCCAGCTACACTGAGTATACTAGATGTACCTTCGTATGTCACAGGAGTGGTCTACCAGTGGCCTGTTGACAGAAGCAACACTAAAAAATGTGTCTGAGTGACATGTGCATATTACACCAGTGGCAGCTACAGTAAAACAGGGTTAATGTTTTGTACTCCCCCCTCATTGTAGTCCATACCACACAGACAAATGGGAGGCATCTGCGTATGTAAGGATGTGAATGGCCATGACCTAGGAGCAATAGCTGTCTCAGTGTTGTGGACAACATACAGAATGGGCTTTGTGGGTGAGGTGCGTGGCATATGTGCACAATCTGACAGCTGATAATATCATTGTCACCGCTAGGTGAATAACCCTGTGCCCATTAACTACCACCTAGGCAGCAGTCAACATTATGGACACTGTGTGTAAGGGATGGTGCTGTGCAGTTCACCGACCTGAGCTGGTGATGTCTCCAGGCCTATTAGGTAGTCATACGAGGCACCCATGTCATGACAGGGTGCCATCCATGAGCATGGAGATCATTGGACAGGCATACTCAGCACTCGGGTGACCAATATTGGATCACATATCACCTTTCAGGGGTATTGGCCATGCGTGGATGGCGATACCAGCCTTCACAATCCTCACCTCCACTATGCAGCATGCTGGCTACCTTGCATAAAGACATGTGCTACACTGTGATGTTGGAGATGCTACACGTACATATCCTGATCTGAAAGACATACTTCATGGACAGCCACCATCCTACTACAATGATCGCCACATGCTGGACAGATCCATGTGCCATACATGTTACATACTCCTGCCATACCATGCAACCCTGTCCATCAAAGCTGCACATATCATCTCTGTCAAACATGGTGTGATGGCCACATGGTAGATGTATCATTAACTGTCTGGATCAGTAATGTGGCACTGATGCACCTGGCGGTGGCAAAATTGATGTTGGATACAGCTAGAAAACCTTGCCTGTACATGCCATGGTTGATAACCATCCCTGCGAATAATGTCAGGCTAGCCATTGTCCCATGTGTATCACATGTGCAACACAGGCGATACGTGGCAGGATGTTGAACTGCTGTACAGTGTTGTGTAAATGTATATGGCAAAACACATGCATGTAATGGTTTCCATGCACATGTGTGCATTGTCACTGCTCATGTCCGTTAAGGCAGTGTATGTGTTGATATGTGACATATACACAGCATCAAGGTCAACAGCATTACTGTGGACACATCCAGGCACATGCTGATAGGTAAGAACACCAGTACAGGCAGACAGACATGCCCACATCAAGACAGCATTCACATGGAGTATGAGCAATGTAATGAGGTGACACACATATGTGGTGATGATATCCAATGCACAACGGGTGTTGCATGTGTGTGACACAAACATGTCAGTCATGTCAGTGTCATGACGATTTGCAAAGATAACTGGTCATATGTACTAGATTTAATACAAATGTATGTGCAGCTGTATCTCTGTACATCTCAGTGATACTGTGACCTGTCTCCATCATTATGTCTTCCAGATAATGCCTTGTTCATGCCTGCCAGTGCATAGCCGCCAGGAGGATGATGCCCTCATCCCGTATCTCCATGATAACTATGAGGTGTTGTTCAGCCATGTGCCGCAGCATGCCCAGCAGAGTGATGACCTGTGGCAGGAACTACGCAGGAGGGTTAATGATGTGGGTGGCCATAACCGCACCTACCAGCAGGTGCGCAGACACTGCACAGACCTGATATGACATGGAAAACAGCGTGCCAATGCAATCACCAGGGAACAAGGTGGAACAGGTGGTGGGCCACCAACCCAGCCCCCACTCACACACACCGAGGAGCTACTGGCCAGCCTGGGGACACACTCAGAACAGCATCCACAAACAGTAGCTGCCATCGTGGAGGTGGGTGTCTCCCAACCACTGAGCCTGGAGTTGCCTGGTAAGTCATTAATGCACATATGACTATTATATCCCATTTAGTTGCATGTATCACTGTACAATATGTAACGTAACATCATATGCAAGGTATGTTTACACACATGCCGCATACTATAGTTTGCCACCCTGTGCATGCACACATGTGCATACTATATGCTATTGTACAGGCAAATGTGTTAACATGCACAATGCACCCTGTAGCCATCATACAGTCATGGATAATGTTCAAACCGCTGTGTCGCCCCTATACAGGTACCTCTGGCGTGCCGCATAGACATCAGTCTGTTGTAGGTGAGACAGTTATCAGTATCAGTCATGTTAATGCATATATCTATTCACCATGTGGCCAGTTTACACATGTATGCATAATGTATGGTCCAGTCATGATATACAGGTCTCATCTGTCATCAAGCACACTGGCTACCCATGTGCAATATATACAGACTAAATGAAACACCGACATGAAACCACAGTATGTGTCATTGCTAGAAGTGTGGACAGCTGTGCATACAACGGTGGAGGTGTGGTTCAATGTAGGCATATGTACTATACATTGAAACAACACATGTGTGGTACGTAAACAGTACCACACAGTGAGCTGGGATGTGGGCAGCCCACAGGATTCACCATTGTGTAATATGCCCCTGCAATGGGTGCACACATTGTGATGTGCCATCTGACAAGTCCCAGACATGTAGTGTTCCGGCTGCAATATTGTCTCACTATCCCATAATACATACCCCACATACCAAACATACAACCCTTTGTCTGCATAACCCTGTGGACAGTGACGTATCTGACATCTATGGGTGTATGTCATATGGGACAACACAGATATGTGAGATAGCTGGCCATCATAAACATTTGGCCAACACATGTTCACACATGGCCATGGAGGATGGCCAGAGACATGTAGCCACACAGTAGATGTGATGTGTATACACCCTGTTGCACATTGTCCACACATGGTCCAACTATAGCCTTTGTTAATGGTTATATAGTTGATGTGTTGAACCCTGGACATCCTAAAAGTCTGTGCACAGCTTGTGGAGGTGTCACTTAATTCGACCATATAAGATGTGTTGAACATCACAACTATGTCATAGCATGACAGTAGTCACCTGTACAGCTTTCACAAACATAGACATCACATCAGGCCACAGATACCGTACATTTCCCTTGCTGCTGTTGGACATCACTGTCAGCCATGCACCTCGTGTGTGTGGTACAAACGTGTCATGTGGAACATGGTGTATTGACAAGTCTGCCATGTGTGGACACGGTTGCCAGGCAGCTAAGACATGTTAGTAGTTGCGCAGTGGTGTCATCCGTAGGTCTTCCAGTGACCTGTCACATGATACAGCATGGTTTAGTGTGTATACACCTCAGTGACGTGGGGTCACAATCCACAGAAATGGTTATGTCATGTGTTTACGCGCCAGTCATGGTTATGCACTGTGTGTGTATTATACGCACTGTATAGCAATATAGGCACCTCATGATGCCATGCAATGGCACAGTGTCTGTACTTCACACTGTATAGCAAATGTAGATGCCCCCATACTACCCTTCAATGCTCATGCACATTTGTTAAAAGTGCTTTCTATCTGTAGGGCATATAGACAACACTGCAATGTGATACCCATTACACCGCTGTACATGTGTCAGGACACCATTGTGTCAGACATGTATGCATGTCAATGCACACTTGCGCATTGCATGTCGCAAGGTCAGATGCATCAGCCATGTGTACTGTTAACCTGTGCTGGTCCACATGGTGTATCACAGGGATGCATGCTTACTACCATGATTGTGTGAACTGCACGGCTTCTGATATGACACCTGCTTGCTGTTCTGTGCAACCCAGGGAGGTATGCTAACTACCCACTATTAATGTCTGTGCTGCATGGCGCTGCCGTCTGCAACCATCACATGCATGCTGCATGCCGTCTGTCAAATCACATGCATGGTGAGTCAGTGAGTCAGTGAGTATCTGTGTGTATCTGTGTGTGTCTGTGTGTGTCTGTGAGTGTCTGTGAAGTGTCTATTGTAATGTAGAGTCTTTCTTTGCATTCACAGGTGATGTAGGTGCATTACCCTCCTGCGGTCCATCTGATGTTAGTGTCCCCACGAGATACTCAGCAGTGATGAACATATGCATGAGGTACAGGCAGGTTTGTCAGGGGCTGAATATGTGCCAATGGTTGCCATCCCAGCTATGTCGCCCTCTTCCCCGCATACAGTACTCATGCCAACACATACCCCATCACCAGTGGCCATAGAGGAAGGACAGTCAGTGTGTTAGGCTTGGAACCGTGCCAGGAACGTGTAAGGGAAAAAGGCTACAGGAAGGTGAAGATTGTCTCCCACACCATGAACATCAGTGTAATGACTGCGGATGCCGCCACACAGGCATGTGGGCCAGTGCTGCTGCGTGGGAGGACCTTTCGGCAGACATGCTGCACCTGCAGGACACAGCGCAGCAGCTGGTGTCACCTGTGACGCATGTTCCAGACTGTAATGGTGGCACAGGCGTACGTGCTGGAGCGGCCAGAACACAGAAGGGCAGAGGCTTCAGAGGGCTGCTATCCATTCTTTAAACAACAACATCCAGGCATTGGCAAATGCTCAACAGCAGAATGCAAGCTGATGTTCTGGACAGGCGATTGGATGACATGGTTGGAATCGCTTGATTGTGGCATGGCAATCCATGAGGCATGAAAGCTGTGAGCTGTGCCGCAGAACATCATCTGGTAGGAGTGAGGCATAGCCACATGGAAGCCGCAGGCCAGCTACACCACCTGGTGCAGGCCGCAACATGAAGCGAGCCACCTCACATGCCCACTCCCACAGTGCGGTGGCAGTAGCAGTGCAGCTGGTGCTGCGCCGTCCATCACCAGGATACAGCGAGGCCGTATGTGGACGCGGGCCCTGGATGATTCCTGGCGGGGAACCGCATGGTTCCAGTGGACATGTGGTCATCGGACAGTAGCCACAATCTGTACCTCTGCCTGGTAGTGCCCGATGCAATCCTGGCAGGCGCACACAGGTCACGCGTGGCTGTGGCGGGACAGGACAGTGAGCTGTACATCCTGGTCTGTACAATCTGGAGCTGTCAATAATACCCCTGTAGCAGGCTGGAACGCATGGCAGAACGTATTGCACACACATTGCACACAGCAAGAAACATCTTGTAGGGCACCGCGAACACCCACATGCATAACGACCACATGTCCAATCAGATCACTGGCATTTTATAACCGCACACATGATGTCATCCACTGGTGCAGTTTATGCCCCTGGCAAACATTATCACCCTGTGCATATGATGATGCCTGTGCCGCATCCCTCGTCATCCACACCATCGGTGTAGGGACATGCTCATATGGTCTGGATGCACAAAGGTGAGACAGGAATGATAGTGAGTAAATGTTTTTCAGGGTTTCTTTTACACCACCCTACCTGTACATTTCAGAAAGCACAAGTTCCTTTGGGCCCGAAACATGTTGGTAAATGTGCCCCCAAAGGGCAAGCATGTGCCAAAAAGTACATGTTTCAATTTCCCCTTGTTTAAAAGTTCACAGGATTTTTTGGTAACAAAGTAACCCATGTTGGGTAATTGATGCCCCCTCTTCCCTTCCTTTTTAAAACTCATGGCCAAAGTGCATTTCCCGGGTTTTCCCAAAGTTTTAAAGGGGGGGGTTTTCACAGGGCTGGTATGAAAAAAGAGGCCCTTGTACAACCTTTACTGTTAAAAAAACCCCCATTACAGGGTGGCCACAAAATCACGAAACCCAGAACATGGAACCAAATATTACAGGGGGCCTTTAAACCACACCATTTCTGGGCACAAAAAACACAGGTAACCAAAGGTGCATTCATAAAAGGGTCTGGCTGATTTACCTTGAGGGGTCATGGGCCCCTGTGTAGCATAATACCTTTACATTACAGGATGAGGCACGCAAAACACACACAACACACACAAAACCCAAAACCCCAAAACACCCTTCCCCAACCACACACTATGTGAAGTGTAGTGGTTTTAAAACCCCCCCGTTTTGGCCCAAGATGCACCAAAAGGGTCAATTCACAAAGGTACAGGTGGGGGGTTTTACAATTGGGATGTTAAAAAGGGCCCTTATCCCTGAGGCCTATTGGCAAAACACCACAACAAAAACACCACAACAACACAAAACACACAAACATGGGCCCCCTGGGGCAACAAAATAAATGCACATTTTTATAAAATGTTGAAGGTTTTAAGGGCCCCTGTATGTGGGAACAAATTTTTTACCCGGGGAATTGGGGCACCCAAAAAAACACACAGGAAGAAAATGTAACATAACCCGTAAGGTGAGACCGGGGGTCAACCCGGGTATAGAAATTTTCAAACACCCTGGGGGAGGGGCCTGTTGTTTTGTATGGGAACATAAAACCCCCCACCTTTATGACCAACCCCGCCCTAAAAATACAAAAAACACCCCACAAACACCACCAAATATTAACACACACCACAACCAACATGTGGGGCCCCGTATTTTACCCTACAGATAGCTGACAATGTGTTTTGAACACAAACCCCCCCGCCCACGGGGCTTGCTTTTTTCACTGCAGTTGGGCCCCTTTTCCCCAACCCGTTTTTACAGGTGGAAAAATTGGGATGTAATTCCCCCCATACGTTGGATATATTTTGGTTTCCCCGGGAAAAAACAAGGAAGTTTCCTTAATCAACATTTCTATTTTGATGTTTCATTTTAAAAGCCCTGGCCACCCTTATTGGCCCTATTTATTTTGTACCAAAGCTAAAAAACCCTTTGCAATTGTGTGGTTTATGCAACATGGGAACGTAAGTTTAAAAAGGTGTTTTGGGGAAGAAAAGTCAGTTTAACACCCGGGCCCCCCTTTTTGTAAAGGTTGGTTTTGCTTTTCAAGTAAACAGTAACCCCCGAGTACTGTTTGCACAGTTGGTAGGGGGCCCCGTACACCCCCTGGTTTAGCTGGGGTTTTGGGGAAAATATTGGGTGGCCAAACTTTATGCAACCTCCCTATAGAAAGCATTTACCACTGTGATTTCACCTAACATTTTTGATGGGGGTCTTGAACTGGCAGTTGTAGTTGGCCCAGGTGGGAAAAATAAAATCGGCCCCTGCACCCCTGCATTGGGGAGTGGATGCACACCCCAAAATGTCCCTTGGGTGGTTTCCCCACCCGCAAAGTCCATTTTGTTGGATTGGAAATTGGGGGCTGTGTATGACTACATGCACTGGCTGTTTTAGAAAGTTGGTTTTCAGGGAAAAGTACAAAATTTTTTATCAAAAATTGCCCTTATGTTTAAAAGTTGCATTCAAACAGCCCTTACCCACCCCCAAGTGTGTGAATTTCCCCTAGCCCTTTGTTGGCACAAAGGACACCCAAACTTGCCTTTAAAAGTGTCATATTGTTGTGTGGGGCCCTGTAATACCACTGCAAAATTCCCCCTGTTTAAAAGTCCCTATAAACATGAAGTGTTTTCCCGGTGGACACACAGTCATTGTTCACTGTGTAAAACCCAGGGCCCCTTTTGTGTTTTGGCCCCTTGAATGGGTACCCTTGCATTGATACCAATGGATGGAACCCTGTCCCTACATGGTGGATTTTACATTTGAACCCATGGGGGGTCCAAATGGGCTGGGCTGGGGGTGTATAATGTATATGTGTGTTGTAAAAAAGGGGGTCTCCATAGTAGGCAGTTTACCACTGTGGTTTTTTACCTGGACATTTTATGGGTTTTGAGTTTACCCCTTTTATACATTTATGGCCTTTCCTTTTTATGGGGCATCCCCCTGAAAAGGGGCCCCTTATGTGGCCAAACCAACATTTTTCTGGGAAACTGAGGTATAAGGTGGTTTGGGGTATTTTTTACCCCCAATTTTGGGTTTTTTTGGGGGGTTTCCCTCCTGGGGAGGAATTTTCGTATTTCCCATTTTGGGTTTTTTGTTTGCTGTGATTTATAAACCCAAAGTAGCCCCTTTTAGTGTGTGTTCCCGAAATTTAGTAACAAAGTTCCTTTTCGCAAACTGTGTTATGGGGTTTTTTTGTTTCTCCAGCCCTTCAAAAATTTTTGGGGTGTGGGTTTTTGGGGGGTTTTTCCGCTGTGGGGGGAAAGGACCCCATACATTCCCTACGTCTTTGTTTGGAAAATTTTCATACCAAAAAGTTGTCTAAATGTGGTTCCCGTAAACCTTTTGGGAGTGGCAACCGTAACCCTAAATGTGTTAGTGTTTAAGGAATTGGTGATTTGGGCCGCCCTTTCCAATTTTGGGGTGTGAGCTGCCCAAATAAGCTTTTAGATGGCCCTACATTCCCAAAACCTTTTCCTTTGTGTGAGCATCCCCAGGAACCCCCTTTTGGGGTTTGTCCTTTTGGTAGGGCATTCCTTTTAAACCCGATAAGCGATGTGGTAAAAGGAAAAGGATGCCCATTCTCATGGCAGGTGGGTTTTTCATTAACCATGGGACTTGGGGGGCTTGAAAAGGTGTGTTATGTTTTGGGGTTTTCTGACCATTAGTGTTTAAAAAATTCTCCAAGAAGGGTTGTCAAAACAAAAGGCCTGGGGGTTTGGCCCTTTCCCTTTTCCTTGGGAAAAAAAAATGCCCTTTTAGAAAAACCCTCCCTACATTCCCATTAGTTTTTGCTTCCTAATTCCCATTTAGGGGGTTTTTCCTTTTTGTGATTAAAACCAAAATAAAGTTGTCTGGGGGGTGTGTTTTTTAATAATTAGTAACCCTAATTTATTATAAGGGAGTTAGGTGAAAAGTTTAAAAAATTTCCCGGGGGCCCCCCATTGTGTTTGTGGGTGTTTGGTGTGGGTGTTGTTTTGTGGTGTGGTTGTGTTGTTTCCCGGGGGCCTGGGGACAGGTTAAATTTTTTGCTGGGAAAACCTCCCTAATTTTATGGCACCCTTTCCTTTTTGATGGGTTACCACCTAGAAGGGGATTTTTGGGGTTTTTTGGGGGCCCTAAACTATTCATTTGAAACTTAAATGCGTAGGGGTTTAAATAGTTATTATTTTCCCCGGGTGTGTGGTCCCCGGGGGTTGTGTGTTGTTGTGGGGTGTTGTTTCCCGCTGGGGGGCAGGATAATGCTTTTAGAAATGGCCCTCCCAATCTTCCCTTGGGGGCCCTTTGGGCCCGCTGGGGGGTGTCATCCCCTGGTACCTTGGGAGGGGCCAGAATTTGGGGGAGTCATTTTTAACTGCAAAACGGTGTGATAAAAAATTAGGGATGCAAACCCCGCCCCCAAAGTTGGTTGTGGCCAAACTCCTACAAAAGGTTTTTCCCACTCCTACACCCACGGTTTTTTTCTGAGGAAATTTCCCCTCCAAACCTAGAAGGGCCCCGGGAAATGCCCCGTGCCCGGAACTCGGGGAGGATTTGTAACTGCCAAAAACCCCTTTTGGGGTGACTAAAACAAAAAGGGTGATTCCAAGGGGCCCTGGGGGGGAGGTGGGTTGGGGGGGCAAAATTAACCTTGTTGGACCCGTGGGTGGCCCCCAACCTCCCGGAGGGTTTAATGGTTTTGTTGGCCCGGGGCCCAAAGGGGTTTCCCCAGCCAAAATATTTTGGGCCAAAACACTGGGTTTTTCAACACAACCCTTCCAATGGCTGGGGAGTAAATGTCCCAACCCTATTTAAACCCAATAAGCTCTGTTAACCAAAAGGGGAAAACCCTGGGCCCTTTTATAGTAACAACACTAACCCCCTGAGCGGGGGGGGCCCCCATGAGGGTTTTTTTCCCCCTGGCCAATGCTTGGCCGGGGGTTGGTTGGTGTTGTGGAATATAAAAGAAAATTTTAATATGGTTTGAAAATGTAAATTTTGAATATAATTAAGTTTATATTTAAATGGTTATGGTAGAAATAGAATAACATAAATAAACCCTAATGGGGGACACAGGGGAAAAAATTAAATTTAATTTTTTGGGGGCCGGAAGTTTTGGGACCCGGGAAACCTGGGTTGGGATTAATCTGCCCAAATTTTTTATGGTAATGCACACTCTGTTTTGCAGGGGCCCGGGGTTTTAGAGGGAACCGGATTTTTTGGGGGGGGAAGAAAACCCCTGGGGAAGGGTTGTAAGGCACCTGTTACCTTGGGGAAGGAATCCCGAGCGGGGGGCTGAAACCGTGGTTTTTAATTTGGAAAAAGGGAAAAGGGCATATAAATAACCCTTAAAGATTTTCCCCCTTTCCCCAAAGGTTACAATGGATCCCATTTAATCCCGGGTGGTGATGGAGGTCCTGGGTGATGTGGAGTTAGCCCCCCTTCAGGGTCGAAAATAGTTTGACCAACAAAAGGGAGGGGTTTTTGGAAAATTTTAAATTTTCCCCTTGCAGGAATGTGGGTCAAGGGGTTTTTCCTGTTAGGGGACGCCTAACCTAGGGGGGCAAACCTGCCTGGGGACATTGGGGGGACAAAGGAGTGGGGAGTCCCGGGTGTTAACCCCCGGTTTGGGGGACCAAAAAAGGGGTATCAGCCCCCAATTCCCGCAGTGGGCATTTGGCCAAACCCAAATGAAACAAGGTATGGTTAATGTGACCCCAACCCCCAATACACACCCGGGTTTTTTTCCACTCCAAAACCACCGGTGGGATTTAAAATGGGACATTTACACACCCTCCAAACCCAAAAAAGGAAGGGTCCCCAGGCAACCTAACCAACATGTGGGAGGGGGCCCGAGGGCCCCCCCCAAAATGTGGGGATGTGCCAAAAAACCCCGGGGTGTAAGGGCTTTATGCCCCGGGGGGATTCCCCGGGGTACAGACTGGGGAATGGGGGAAGCCCCATTGGGCCCAAAACCCCCCACAGCAGCCCTTTGTTGAAAACCGGGGGCCCCTGCCACATTTACACATCAAACAGGCCAAGGGAAACCCACACATGGGTAAGGTAAAGTGGGGGCCTGGTAACAGCCAAAAGGGACCCCACACAGAAAAAACGGGGATATCCCCTGGGGAAAACTCCAAAAGGGATCTTTTATCCAGGGGGGTTTGGCCCCCGTTTACAATGCCAATTTTTAACACAGCTAGGTGGCACATACTGTCCCAACACAAACTTTTTTTGTAAAACCAGCCTTTGGATCCTTCAACCACATGGGGGATTTCCCCCGGGGACGGGTTGCCCCTTACCCTGGACACACCATACCCATTTTTAAAAACCCCCCCTTTTACGGGTAGGGGTACGGGAGCAAAGGGGAACCCCTCCCCAAAACTGGGCCCTTTGCAATGGGGGGGCATTTTAGATTAATCTGGTCTGCCCCAAGTATTGGGGTGTTCCATTTTATGGGGGGTTTCCTTTTACCCCGGCCCGTCCAACCTTTCCAAATATGGGTTTTCCCTACAATTTTCCCATTTTGGGGGTCTGGGAACCAACCCGGTGCGTGGTTTATTTTTTAAAACCCATCAGCGCAACCACCCGAAATTTTCCCCCTTTTAATTTAGGGGAGACAGGAAACATATTTGAGGGGAGTTTTGGGAAAGCAATTTCAAAGGGCCCGGTTTTGGGGGCACCAATTTTCCGTTTTAGGGTTTTCTTTTACCCGGCTTTTCCTGCACCAATTTGTTATTTTTTGTAGCTAACAATTTACCTGCAGTAAAAGTTGAAGAAGGAAAAGCATGGGGAGGGCCCCACGCCCAAACCCCTCCAAGGCCTTCAGGAAGGTGGCGGTAAGGGCCCAATTTTAGAGGGCCAGTGGGGGGGAAAACATCCCCCAGGGAAAAGACCTTCCCTTTGGGAAAGGAGGCAAAAAGGGAAAATGCCTAACAGTAGGTTTTTCCCCAAAAATTTTTTCTGACCCACACAACAATTAAAGGGCCCCTTTGAACCCCACCTGTGCCAAACCCTTTTAGGAAATGCCCCCTGGGGGTCAAACGGAAAATGGAACCCTCCAAGCACCCCTTCCTAAGGGGGCCAAAACACCCCATACTACGACCTAAACCCAAAGGGGGGGTTGTATTAGGGAAATTTTATTTTTCCCCCCTTGGCCTTTGGATGATTGGCATTAACCCAAACTTTTGGGGGCCCAAAGTTTTTTTTGGGGGCAGCAGACCCTACACATCCATTTTGTTTCACCTGCCCCCTTACACATTTAATGGGGACTTTTTTACCATTATAACAGGGGTCCCTAACCCATGGGTTTGGGCTCTATGTTTCCCCCTTTTCAGCCCAAATTCCTTCAGGTTTTGGGAAAGGGGGGACCAAAACAAGGAAAAATGATTCCCCTGGGGGCCCATAATTTGCCCCAATGAATTAACCCCCAACCCCCAAAGGCCCCCACCGGACCCCCACAGCACCAGGCAATTTATGTAGGTTGGGGAAAGCAACCCCAACACCCCCTTTCCCCCCGGGAAATTTGTGGGGTTTGTAAAACCCCGGTTTTTCCCTTCCAACCAGCCAAATTTAATTGGTCCAAAACATTTACATGGATCCTTTTGGGGGGGCCAAGGGGGCCCCCTTTTCCCGAAAAAGTAAACCTTTTCAGCCCCCCCCAAATTTCCCTGTGGGTTTTGGACCCCCCAGGGGGTGTAGGAACTTTATTTCCGGGTTTTATGTCCCCAGCTTGGGTTGGGGGAAAACTTTAATTTACCTCCCCTTACTACCCGGGGAAAGTTACCCTTTGTGTAAAAAACCAAGGGGCGGAACACAATACTAATTTTTTTTGGAATGTAAATCAATACCGGTTTTTTAATATTCATCTAAATTAACGGGATATTTTGTTGGTGAAAATTTAAATATATTTAAAAATTAAATAAAAAACGGAAATATAAATTAATATTATAATTTATATTTATAAATTAATTATTTAAAAATTAATAATTTTCTTTTTTTTAAAACCGGGCCTTTATACACCCCCCAAAGGCACTTCCAGCATTTGGGACTTGTTCAAAATTTTCAAAAAGTGTTAAGCAATTCTGAATTTGGGTTTAAAAATTTTTTTAATTTTTTTGATACATTTCCCCTTTGGAAAAAAATGAAATTTTCTTGGTTTTCTTTTTGGGGAAAAAACGTTACAGATCCTCACCAAAAATTTCTGGTTTAAAATTTGGAAAAATGCTTTTGGATCCCCGTTAATTTTTTATTACCCTTTTTTTGGAAAAAAATTGGGGAAAAAAGTTTTTTTTTGGGGGGTCTTTTTCCAAATTTTTGGGCAGGCACATGTAAAAACTCGCCCTGTCCCGGTTGGGGGAAAAATTTTTTATCGTTCCTTTTAACAACTGTCCCCTTTTATAAGGGCCGGGTACCCCTTTTTTAAGGGTTTAATGGAATTTTGGGTTTTGAAGACTTTGGTCATCTTGGGGTTTCCCCTTTTAAGTTTTTACCCTTTTTAAATTTCCTAGGGAAAAATAAAATTTTTCCCCCTTTTGGATGGGGAATTTTAAAATTTTGGAAAATGGGCAAACATATTTTAGGAAAAAATGCCAAGGGGGAACCCCAACCCCCAAAAAAAAAAAAAAAAAAAAAAAAAAAAAAAAAAAAAAGAAAAAAAAAAAAAAAAAAAAAAAAAAAAAAAAAAAAAAAAAAAAAAAAAAAAAAAAAAAAAAAAAAAAAAAACAAAAAAAAAAGAAAAAAAAAAAACCACCACAAAAAATAAAAAAAAAAAAAAAAAAAAAAAAAAAAAAAAAAGGGAAAGGGGAGGGTATTTGGGCAAATCCCAGACAATTTTTTGTTTTTGAAAAAAACGGAAAAAACTTTTTTTTAAGTTTTAATCCGGGAAAAAAAGAGAAGGGCCCTTTTCCAAAGGGTTTTTTTAAATTTTCCCCCAAAAAATTATTGGGAAAAAAGGGGTTTCCAAAGAATGAAACTTTGCAGATCTCTCACCACTGCTACTTTCCTGCTGGTGATTTGACAGCAGCAGTGGTAATCTTTATTGCCTGTCTGTGCTACCCTACTGGCCTAGCTGGTAAAGGGGTGGGCAAACATTTATTTATTGACCAGTCACATGTGCCCAGGCTGTATATATGCCACCACTTTGCAGCGTACAAGTAATACAAAGTGTATATCTACAATGACATATTTGTTTTGTGTGTATATGTATATATCAATACTGTTGTTTTTGTGTATATATATCTATCTATATATATCTGTAGTAGTATATCTTTGTGTGTGTGTGTATAGGTATATATATAGCATATATATATATATATATATATATATATATATCTGTATAAGTGTATATGTGTATATAACATATATATATATATATATATATATATATATATATATATATATATATATATATATATGCAGGTATATATATAATGCTTTGGCCCTCTATATATACATCTGTGTGTGTCCGTTAACCTATACATTTCCCGGACATAGACACTTACACATGCGTATTGGGTTTTATCTCTGCTTCAACAACATTATCAAACAGATAGTGGAAGCTAATTCCTGTATATTAAAGGACAGTAAAGATTTTTTATTGGATTTTTATGAGTACATCTCCACTTTGGATAAAAAAGATGAATATATCTTGGTCACTTTGATGTGAACAGCTTGTTCACAGTTATACCTAACGACAAGGGAATTGAATCTGTGTTAAATTATTTGAAGAAAAATGCTTCATTGGATACTAAGTTAATTGATTTATTAGCCCTTTTTCTTGAAACAATATTGGAGAACAACGTTTTTATTTTTGGGGATGAAATCTTTAACGAGGAATGATGAAGGCATTTTAGCTATGGGGCACCGAGCTGTGCCAATAACTACGCGCCAGCACACCGCTTGCTACATGGATTGGGAGAAAGAAGTGTTAAGCCTCCATCTGTCTCTAGTATTCCAATGTAACATGCGTTGTGTTTTATAAGAGAAGTTCAGATGACCCTTTTTGGTTTGGAGAGGGAACAGCATTGGAATTATGGGATTTTGAGACCATGAATCGTCCCTGTGATTTCGAAGTTCCTACCATTAATTGCCTAGGGAGTACATCCTATTCTGATGTCAAATATTATAAGATTAAGTGGAATGGGATGGTCAACACACGTTCATAGAAAACATGCTATGTGAACACACTCCTGCACAGGAGTAGTATGCATCCCAGACATGTGTTTGAGAACGTAGCTGTAAGTCAATCGATGAGAGCTTCAAGGTTGAATCCCACTTATGAGGGGTTCAGGAATGAACTGATAGGACTGAGTACAAGGTTATATGAGAGGTCATATGATAAAATTGAGATAGAGAAAGCAATTACTACTTCCTTTAGGCTCAGGGATACTAAAGCACGTCCCTATTTTTCCAGTAGACGTAGTTTATCAAATTGTGAGATGAATGGACAGAGTGTGGATGGAAACAAAGAGAACTGCTTGAGCATTCCTATTTATTTCACCAGTGATGTTGGGAATATCAGGAGAATTATACAAAATCGCTGGGATGTGTTAGGAGCTGAAGAGGGAATTATAGATTAAGTAGGGGCAAGACCTAGGTTCAAATACAAGAACAAAAAAAACTTGAAGAGGCTACTTTGTCATAATCCTGTGAAAGAGCATGTGCCACAGGCTTATAACACTATCCCTTGTCGTAACTGCAATCAGTGCAGTTATGTTAATGTGAATATTTCTTTCAAGCCCCCTACTGTAAATAAAGAATTCTTTTTTTCGACAGGCACTGATTGTAGGAGTAGCAATAATGATTTTATCCGCTACCAGTGTGCTTTCGCATGCACACATGGCTGCTTTTACATAGGTATCTGAATGGAATTTAGACCATTTGATAAAGGAGCACTTATACTCCAAACACGCGGCTAGGGACAAAGAGCCTGATGCTTTAGCTTAGACACGTGTAATATGGTACAGGACCCCTGTCATTATAAATTCACGTTCCTCGTGATACAGGAAATCAATACCAGCACAAGGGGTGGGGACCTAGAGAATTATACTTTAGAAATTGAACTGAGGTGGATAATATGATTTAGAGCGGATCATCCACCCGGTTTGAATGACAAGGTTAGCCTACAAACTATTTTGAAGAAGAGAAGGCTTAAAAAAGGGAGAGGACGTAGAAGGTTTTAATCTTATAGAACCTATGCAGATTAATTATAATGTATGAGAATGCATTTTAAACTTGTTTTAAACCTGTTTTTAGATTTGTTTAGGTGTCTTTATGACTTTTAGCAGTTTAATTAACTTGTAATGATATGTTTAATTGTTACTTGGTAATGGTTGATTTTGAGTGTGGTGTTATTTAAAAGACTGCAAAAACACGCAGCTACTATACCTTGATACAGTCTGATGAAGCCGAATTGGTGAAAGCGCTAACTGTGTTGAATAAAGGACGTTCGTTTTATTTGTATTTTGGACTATTTATTCCATTTTATCTGCATTTTGGACTACTTATTCCATTTTCATGAGTTATTGCCTGTAAGTGTAGCCATTTTGTTCCTGTTTCTGTTTATGAAGATTTGGACATTTTTTTCATCAACATATTTTTTATTATAAAACATTTGTTCGTGACACATTTATGTTATAGAGCGTTACTAAAGACCAACTTATGGATTTTTTTAATTAGTTAGAATAGACTGCAACCTTTTTTAGATTTACCTTGGAAGCTTCCTATGAACAAATAAATTTTTTAGATGTGCACTTTTATTATGATAGTGACATCAGATTAGCAGCTAAGTTATATAAAAAAAACTGTTGGAAGAATACAAGTTTACACAGAGCTAGTATGCATCCGGTGTATGTATATATATATATATATATATATATATATATATATATATATATATATATATATATATCACAGTATTATGCAAGGGCAATTAATAAGAATATCTAGGCTTTGCACATCGAATGATGATTTTTTTTACAGGCATCTGATTCACTTGCTCAGCAATTTTGGGATAGAGGATACAGTGACACAGAAGTTTATAGTCTAATAGAAACTAAAAGTGATTAAGATCTACAAAAGGTGTTCCACATTATTCTAGTTATTATAAGGGTTGGAGTAAAGAAGATTCTTTTATTAGAAACAAAAATAGAAAGAAACATAGTAAAGTCACCTTGACATATGCTAGTTAAATAGATGAAGTACGTCATGTTATCAGAAGTAATTGGAAATTGTTAACAATGGATGGGCAGGTTAAGGAAATAATTGGTGAACAACCACACTTTTTATTTAAAAATGGTAAGAATTTGAACCAGAGGCTTTGTAATAGCAATTCTCAGATGATATCCCATTTAAGACAATGAATGGGTGCTTTCCGTTGTGGACATTGTAAAGGGTGTGGTTTGATTAATAAGAATAATTTTTTTATTCATCTTATCTGTCATACTAAACAGCTTCATGTTTGTATGCAGATTGTAATACTAAGAATTTGATCTATATTGCCACCTGTATTCAGTATATGTGTTTTTACGTTGGCAAAATCAAGAGACTTTTTAAGGAAAGGATATTACAGCATGATAGGGATATACAATGTAAGAATTTAAATAATGTCCTAGCAAAACATGTTTATCAGTATCCATCTTATAACTTTGTATTTATGGTTTTACAAAAACTTGACTTTAATATAATAGGAGGTGATTTATTAAATCAAACTGTAACAACAGAAACACTATGCATTATAGATCTACAAGCTGAAAAGCCACCAGGCTTAAATGGTTACATCCCCTTGAAACCTATTTTGAAGGGTCGTTGGCTGAAATCCTGGATTTGATTGTTTTTTGTTTTATTTAAATTTAAATTGTAAGTTTGTGGTATATGGTTAGATCTGATGAAGGTTGCTACTGAAAGCTCTTATCTCTGTATTTTTATTTAAGTTTTATTAAAGTTTTTACATGTTTCTTTATGTGGTGACCACACTTGTTAGTTTTATTTTGGTGTCAACATATTTAGAAGGCATCCTGGGATATTTTCTGGGCCCACTGATGTAGAGTTATTGGACTTAGAGAGAGCATTAAGGACCTGTTCCCTAGTGATAATAAGAGGAGTTATATTATAGCAATAACCCATGCCTGGGTGTGGGTAATGCGGGATTTACCCACGGTTGGCGTGGTTTACCAAACAAAGACAACTGTGGGTAAATCCCGCATTACCCACACCCAGAAGTGGGTTATTGCTATTATACTATGACATTATTTAAGAAAAGAAATAATTACTTTTCTTAAATAATGGCATTGTATAATGCCTCTTTGCTGCCCTTCCGCAGCTGTCTGATATCCGCGGCAGTTCTGATGTACTGCGCATGCCTACACAGTACATCAGAACTGTGGCCAAAAGCAACGGAGAAAGCAAGATCTCCGTTGCTTTTTACTGTTTCGCTATGTTAAATGGATTTAACATAGCGAGACAGCTTTAAAATAAGCAACGGAGATGTCCATTGCTTATTTTAAAGCTGTCTCATGTTAAACCCATTTAACATAAAACAGTAATGCAGAGATCTTGCATTCTCCGTTGCTTTAAACCTGTTTACTATGTTAAATGGGTTTAACATGGCGAGACAGCTTTAAAATAAGCAACGGAGCCGTTGCTTATTTTAAAGCTGTCTCGCTATGTTAAACACATTTAACATAGCAAGACAGGTTTAAAAAAAAAGCAACGGAGAAAGCTAGATCTCCGTTGCTTTTTACACACTGTGTCGCTATGTTAAACTCTTTTAACATAGCGAGACAGTGTTTTAAAAGAGACTTATACTAATGGAAAAAGTCCGGGTGACCAGACCTTTCGATTTACAGCGTGCACGCTGGCCAATCAGCGTGCACGTTTTGGAATATTAATGGGGGGTCATGGTATAATTGATGATATTTCCTGAGGGAAGGTTGAGGGGGAGAGAGGAGTATAGTTGGAGCTGAATTTATCAGCCAGGAGGTTTGCTATATCTTCTGGCTCAGTATAGGTGGCTCCATTTACAATGAGCTCTGCAGACATAGCTAAATAATGCTTTGTGGTTTTCCGTGGCCTGGGAGGCCAAACATACCTAAAATTTGGCTTTGGTATACTTTATTTGTCCTCTGATTTGTTTGTTTAGGTTGATGAGACTGCTTTTATCCTGCTGGGTGATGCACCTCCTAATTTTTGCCATGATTTTCTTCCTCCTGTTATACAGCCTAGTGATTTTGTGATTCCACAAGGGTGGCTTGTTTTTTGAGTTAATTCTGAACTTCCTTCTGGTGGGTACAGCTGCTCAAGGCAGCTATTAACATGCTTGTACAGGGTTTCTGTGAACAGTTCTGCATAGGCAGCAGTGTTCTTAGGGTTTATGGGGGCTTAAAGTTTGCCATATTATTGTTTAATAAATAAAAAAGGAGTTTAGCCTTAGAGTAGTGTCTGAATATTCCAGGTTTAGCTGCAGGTCCAATTTTTATTTTCACTTCAAAGGAGACCATTTTGTGATCTGACCTTACCAGGGAAGGCATTACAGTAGCGGGTGTGCAGCACTCTCCCATATTAGTGAGGACCAGATCCAGTATGGTTGCACCCCTGGTTGGTGTATTGACTATCTGGTCCAGGGAGTTAATGTTTAAAAAATCCAGGAATCTCTGTGCCTGTACGTTTGGTGTCATATTGGATTCCCAGTTAATAGTGGGATAATTAAAGTCACCCATTAATATGGTATTGGGTTGGATTGTTAGTGTTTCTAATAAGTTTAAATACATAGTATGGTCTAAAATTATTCCTTGAATTTGACAGAAGGCTGTTGTATATAAGGTGTTGCACTAAATAATGATGAGTACATTTTTCTCAGAATCTTATAAAGGGGAGGGGTGCAATATACCTGCTTTGACATATGTCAGTGGACATAAAGTCTTTATTTTGTGGTATTATTGTTGAGAACTTCCAGGGGTAGGGTTGGGGTCTATGCTTTCTCTCATCAGTTTGTTTATTGGTATATATACTGTATAAGATATTACATCAACATTAAGTGTGAGGTGGTGGGAGGGTCATGTTGTCTGAGTATTAGTATTAATAATGACAGCATATAACTAGCACATATTTTCTGTCTACGATGCAGAAAACTATTATCCAATTGCAGTGTATTTCTTTCTTTATGACTCATGATTGTTAAACTTAAACCATGTTATGATCCAATATGTAAAATGCTTTCTGTTTATTGGTCAGGCTTAACCCTCTAAAAAACTTAATTCATAATATATCTGCTCCCCCACAATATAAGAAATGTATCTCAAAAGTACTTGTCCAAACAAGAACTAAAACTTCATGTACTAAGGACATTGTCCTGCCCATGTCAGACTTCCACATGACCTTTTTCTCCCCCTCATCTACTTAACCCCTCACTTCCTTCTACTTCTTCCCTACTTTTTTCCTATCTCCTCACTTCTAAAACTTCTGAAAGAAAATTTTCTGACTGTTCTTATGCAGACATGAATCTTTGAGATATGGTTACACTCCTAGAATCATGTTATGTATGATACTGCTTGATCTCCTCTTGTTAGTAGACCTAAAATCATGCCGATAGGTATGACTTCTGTGTTACTATCTGTTGATTTTATTTTTATTTTTTGTAACCATTCTTATCAATTGTAATATTTCTGGAGCTTTTCTTCTTGGTACTCCACTAAAAATGGACCCTGGCTCAGCTGGACTAACCCGGTTAACAAATGTCAATAAATAAAATAAATAAAAACTCTGCTGTAATTACCTATCACTGTGGCTATGTAATCTGCATTTTAAATCTAGTCCACACATGGATGCAGCTGGAAGCTAGAATAATAGTAGATGATATCCTTGTCAGGCTGTTGGTACAGGCTGGAACTGCTGGGGTGGATGACTGTGATAAATTATAGAAATGTTAGCAGAATTTAATCAAAACATTTAAAACAGTATCTTCTGAGAAGGGATTAGAGGCAGCAGATCAGTCTGGTATAATAAGTGAGTTAATTTTGGGTGCTTATGAATATGAGCCTGTTGCTGGGAGCTGTAGTATTCTATGTACTATTTATAATAAGTTTAATTTTGATATGGTGTAGTTTGCAATGGATTTAGAGCATGAGATGATTATGTCTTAAATTAATATTTTATGTATAGCATTTTGTTCCTTTCTTATGTGTTTGAGTGGTCAGAGACAAACTTTCAGTGTAGCCTGTTAGTTTTGATAAGGTTCTTCTAGTTTAAAATGAAAGTGGTGCTGAAGAATTCAGTAACTGCAAGAAGGTTAATAAACGACATGAGTTTAACAGTTAATTTACATAAGTGACGCAATAAATATGTTTAGATTTATTCTGACACAATGTCACCCAGTGTTGGTATGGTCTCCTATGCACGACTGTTGTACTGGGGTTATACAATACCTGTGTTCTATTCTTATCTGCACCAATATGTATATGGATTACAGGAATGCACGACAGTTACCGTTTCTTTATTCAAACCACTATACATAATGTCTCCTCTTGTAAACAGCACTCCACATTTATCATTCAGAAATTTTGCTAGACAATATTGTGACTTTGCCCTGTTGATATGGCAGTAGTGTCAGGGACTTTACTAAATCCATGAGTGTGCACTGATAAACCATGGAAGTGGCTTTAATACTGTTTACCTTTCCTAGGGTATGCTCAGACATCACTATATCCAAGCACATGACTTTGTAGGCTCAGCTGGATAATGGATGACATTTAGCTGACTTATCTTCAAAAAATCTTCTATGGGCATGAGAATGATAAGAAAGTGATGGGATGCGATGGTTGCAGCTATTTAATCTATTACCTATACTGTTTACCTGGAAATCATTATTCTTGGTTCCTGGAGAGTGGGCAGAATATTATTACTGCTCCACTGATTTTAAATCTTTCTTTTTATTATATTGGTGACTGAACAATGGCCTCTTATAGATAAGGGAATGCAGTACTTCAGGAGAGCAGATTTCACTGAGCCTGTTATTTAATGAGCCTGCCAAGCGAGACAAAATGGCGACCAGCCATGTTCAGCCTAACTTCTACTGTCCTTGAAAGTTAAACTGTGGCAGCTTATCAACTAGACAAGCTCAGTGTCACTGAGTTTTCAGAATAACCCTGATTGTGCCTTATATTTTACTCTTATTTCTCATAATATAGTTGATTTTAGGTAAATCATAAGGATTACAGTCAGTCGATAAGGCCTGAAATTAAAGTTTCATAATTCTTATTTTTCAGAAAATGCAGGTCGATTCAAAATATATCATTATATTTCTATATAAATTAGAGCAATATTTAAAATTGTACATGACTGTGGGAAATACAAGGTAACTGAGCCAAGTAACCATTTGTGCTTTGCTAGTGCCAACCCTTTTCTCATACCTCCTTTTTCATAGAGATCTTGGCCAAGTCAGGTGTGAATTTATGAATTATTATCCAATCATCCAGTTCACATTTGAAAAAAAGATAATATATCACACTGCTTGATTTTCACAGGAAAATATTCCAGATGTGGGGAAGGTGCTGTATAGTTAACCTATCTTGCCACTATGTCTTATTTATTTTCTGATGAAAAGTTAGATATCTGGTTCTGGTATTTGTGGGATTATTTGATTTGTGGTGATGTAAGCTATTTAGGATCACATGGTCTCTAAAGTCAAGCAAAACAAGGCAAGACATAGCTCCCCCTGCAGGTGCCTATACAAAGATGAATAAAGAGACAGTGCTTTCAGTCTTTTCTGTTAGTTTTTAGGTTTTAAGGCAGAGATCTTCTTAGTTAGGAACCTCTGGTGTTTTTCTAGTTGCTTGATATATCTAGTAAGATGCATCTGAAAGGATAGATTGTATTCAAGAATTGTCTCAGTTCTTGATCAAACAAGTTGAGAACAATGCTAGACAGGCAGAAAGTTTTTATATTTATTTACATTTTAGCAACTGGAATGTAATTCCACCAAGTCCATTTGCAGTGGATATCCAGGCAAGAAAGCTTCAGCAATTAACTTTGTGCATAACTTCACAGATACAGGTTACATGCAATGTGCACCACGTATATACAAAGTTTACTGATAAAAAAAAATAAAGTATCTGTAGACGTAATGCAAAATATGTAGAAAAAATAAATGAGAGTGCAAGCAAAGTTAAAATGGAACTGAAGCACAGAGGGGGGGGATTGTGTGGTAAATATAGGAAGGCTGTTGATATAAATGAGGAGAAAAGGTGGGAAAGTAATAAAAGAACAGAGACAAGTCGGTGTGTAAGAAGGAAAAAGAGGATGAATTTCACATACATAAAAGGAAAGCAGTAATAGAAGAAACATGAGCAAAGAAAGATAAAAATGAATGTAAGAATTAATATGTTTGTAGGACAGGGAGAGGTATATAAACATAAATGAGATGGCGAAGCATCAAAGAAAGCAGCATGGTGGCTACAACAGTAATAAGAAAACATTCAAGATAAAGAAGGACAGCAGTGGTGCCTAAATGTACGAAGACATTAGTCAAGAAAAGAGAGGAGAGATAGGAAAGTTAAGTGGGTGCGGGAAGGAAACAAAAAGTGGGAAAGGCGTTTGAAGGTGTGACGCAAGGGAGCAGAGATAACCAGTTAAAGTGAATTAGCAGTATTTAATGCATCAAAGTGAGGAGTGAGAATTCTCTTTACTCTTTTTTTAAGCATTTTTTTAATATAACATATGTTAATGTTATTGGTATCTCTTAATGTCCTCAGGAAAGGAATTCCAAACTTATTGGATGTAAGTAATTGTGTTTTACATACTTTTTATAGGTTCATTGGTTCATAAGTAAGTAGTAGGCTAGCTGCCCCTGTGGGCCATTTTAAGCTTAGCTAATTTCCTTCTTTGTGATTGAATTGACCTATCCATTTGGTTAGTGATTGGCCTTACCCACGGTCAATAATTATATATTGCCCCTAATGAGAATCACTGGGATCATACCATAATTAATCTGAGGGGACCCATGCATGATCTAAAGCATTTAGTAGCTTTCTTTGTCCATTAGTAGTACAGGGGGCAGTCCTGGGGTAAATTTTCTGTTTCCTGTCCATAGTTCCAAGTTGCACTAGAATATGGACAGGGATAAACTTTGTTTTATGTGGATGGGAAGACTGGTCCAGAGCAGTGACACCTGTACCTCCAAAGTGCTCTGTTGATGAGGCAGTACAGGTTTAGATCCCTAGACTTAGTATTTCTAATGCCATTTGACTTGCTGATGTGCAGTAAATCCATCAATGTTGGGTCAGAGGATGTTTTGGATGCCAGATACAGGCCACCTCTTAGCAGTTTGTAGGATACTGAGCATAGAGACAGGGTTTTGAGTCAGTCCATGCAAGAGATGATGTTTAGGCCTTTTATACTTTTAGTGAGGTATCTCTATGGGTGTTCTAGTTGCTGCATTTGAAGGCTGAGTAAACTGGGACAATAGCAACCCTAGATCTAGACATAATGTTTTTGTTTATAAGCTCTATAATATAGAAAGACTTTCTTACAACAATGGACAAATGTTGGTCAAAAGTTAGGTCATTGTTCACATGTTATCAAATCCTGAATAACTGGGTCAACCCTTAGGGGTGTATTATCAGTGTTGCAGTTCCTTGAGGTAGATGACTTCCCAAAGGATACAATAGTGCATATTTTTGGATTTAGTTTCAGTCCATCATTTTGGCCCCAGTTATTTGTTTGCAACAAGCCTTCTTGCATGATGGCTAAGTCATTTGGGGATTTAATGACTGCTCATACCTTGTGGTCATCTGCAAATGTAGTCAGCCATTTCCCTTTGTTATTGGCTTTTACTTCAGTAAAGTAGATGTCAAATCAGAGAGGTCCTAATACAGAACCCTGGGGACCCCACCAATGACTGATCTCTTTGTGGAGGTAACTTCCCCTGTTATAATTTCCTGCATCATATCTTAGAGCCTTGGCAAACCAGTGGGTTTATTATGGGTTTATTCCATTTTTTTGGCTTTTCTTCTATGCCTTGCTGGGGAATTGTGTCAAAAGCTTTGTCTAAGTCAAGGTATGTGGTGTGTACTATTTTACCTTCATCCATTACATTGGTATCCTTTTCAAAAAAAAGTCCACTAGGTTGAGGAAGCAGGAAATACCCTTAATGAATCCAAACTGAGACAGGTCTAGTGTGTGCAGATTCCATATGTCCTGATTGATTAATTCCATGACAATTCTTTCCATGCCTTTGCATACGAGGCCAGTAAGATTAATGGGTCTGTCATTGCTTGGGTTTATGGAAGGTCCTACCTTATGCAGGGGAATAATTGTAGCTGTTTTCCATTCACTTGGTACAAAACCAGTATGGAGGCTGAGACTGAACAGTGTTGTTAGGGGTGTGGCTAAATTGGGCTTCATGCTATTTAAGATGCATCTAGGGATGTTGTCAAGACTCATTGATGCAGCATTTTTAGCTTTTGATAACACTTAGGACTTGAGCTTATGTGATAGTTGGAGACATGCCTGTTTCAGGTATATTTTGAAGGACAGATGGATGGGAGAGAGGGGTAAAATTAAAGCTACTTTTATTGACCATTAAGTTCATTATATATTCAGCCTCATTGTAGGTAACATCATCCACAATCTGTTCAGTGTATGGCTGTTTTGTGCTTTTGAGATTATGAACAAAACTAAGACAAGACCTTGTGATTGTCTTTGGCTTGGGTAGCTATTTTAGCCTGAAACTTGGTTTTGATGGATTTTATTAAGCTCCTAATAATGTAGATAGCACCATGTATGATACACTGTTGCTTTATAATATTTGAATCATTGGTGGTGAAGGAGAAAGGCTTACCTTCTGCTGTGCATGCCTCAACATACAGGCAGCAGTCACAATGTTATTTTTATTTTTGTTTCGGAATTCAAAATGATAACTGTCTGTTTACTTTTATTTATTTATGTGTTTATTTCTTTTTGGAGAATGCCCCCTAGTTTAGTAACTGGATACTAACACCCCACCTCCACCACTGTTATGATTTGTAATTCAGATATTGAAAAAAATAAACTGAAGAAGTAAACTGGATAAGGAATCAGATTTTAACTGAAACTCTTATTATAGTTATGCATTGAGAGTGTAAGTAAACTTAAGCCTCTGGTTGGTGAAAACTATTTTTCACATACAAGACATAAACATGGGAAAGTCAAAAGTACTGAAAGGCCATATCTGTGTGCAAGAAGGAATAGTCAAGACCAGATGTGATTTCAACATCCATGCATATCATGATATTGTGTGTCCAACAAGTACTTTGGCAACAGACAGTATTAAATGTATTATACAATGTTGCTCTGGCAGAACATAGATTAGACAATATATTGTCATCTCTGAAGCATGAAATGCCATAGCAGTGCTGGTCATGGCTGTGTCAGGGTTGGTGAATGTGAAGTCAGCGTGTGAGAAGTTACTCAGGTAATATGGTACATAAAAGGTAGAACAGGAATGCATTTGGTTGACTGAATGCTATGAGAGTGATAGCCAAAAACCTATCTTTTTAATTTTGTTATAGTTTATGTTAATGGTGAAGAATTCAAGGCACTTTGCTAATGAAGAATATGGCTGTTTTTTTTAATAAAAATAAAAAAATAGACTTATATATAGACAACTTCTTCACAATTAAATTTCAAACCACTGTAGCTGATTCATTGTACTGTGTGTATCAAAAATAGAACTTTATTCTGACTCTCTTGAGATTGCTTAACTCCTTAAAATCCTTTAAATCCCAACTGAAATAGCACCCCATTAGTTCATGGCTTTGGACCTGCCTAAAATATAAATACCAAGATTAAAGTATCTTCCCATAAAAAGCCTTTATGACACTAATCAAAACTTCAGTGTGAAAGTGGGGCATGAGTGGGGAACAAACATAATGTGCACACCCCAAAACAGGGAAAGCTAGAAATAAGAGGGGGCTAAGTGTAAAGAGGGATAACACCTATGGAAGAAGGGGAGAAGGGAAAGGAAGGTCAAAGGAAGGGTCAATGAGGCAGGGGTATTTTTTGTGGGATAGGAGCCCCCTTTTCTGGACATAGTATGTATTGGTGAGTTGTTGGTAAATGGGGGAAGATAACTGAGTTAATTGGGTCAAGCAGGAGCACAAAGCATAGAAGACCCCAAGCAATATAAGCACAAGAAGGTGTGATACGTGGGATAGGGTGATGAATGCCTACAATACACAAGCAGACAGTACAGGAAGGTGCAGCTGATGTCACTGACAAAGACAAAGGAAGGGTGCAACCCATACTTGGGTCACCATGTCAAAAAGGGTAAAATAATGCACTGACATAAACTATAGTATCTCTGCAGTGTTGTAATCTGTTTGGCTGTGTACCTCAATGATGGAACAGGACTGGCTGTTGACATGGTATATGGTGAACTAATTGTCAAGAAGGAAAGTACAGCAGAGTAAAGCACATACTGAGCTGCGTACATGACATATGAGGGCAGCTATGGCAATATACACATGCATGCTATACCCGCTAATGACCCATGGACATAATCTTTGCTCAGTAGATGACAACATTACTCTCCAGCAAATATCAGTGTACTGGCAAGGCAACAACAGAATAGAACAGCAGAGTTTCACCTCTGTATGAACACATAGAAATGAAACATACCGTTAAAAATGCCGCACATTATCTGTGCCCAATAAACAGCTTTGCTGCAAATACACCATAAGTATACAGTCACACCATTCCTGATCTAGTACAACGAATGTGAAATGCACAACATTCATAATGTTACAGTAATGTTTAACAAAGCAGTGTTATGATGGTGTAGGCTTACTGCTGTCCAGTGCTTCATGCTGGGTCATATACTATTGGTATGTATATGTCAGTTATGTGAAACTATCCAAAGATGAATATGTGCATGCATGACAAAGCAGTTTATAGGTCTCATGTTCATGACACAGTGATGCTAGTATATGACAGCATGGTATTGTAATTTGCTATATACACAATTAACATGAACCCTCTAATTTATTTTTTTATTTATTTTATTTATATTTGTTTACCGGGAAATTCCGACTGGATATAGCGAAGGCCCAGGAGAAAAGCTTCACAGAGTGACAGTGATAAATGGTGTACATAAGAATCAGTACTGTATACATTATGGGTATATATCTGTAGATAATGGGATGATGTCACAGCAGTTAGGCATACAAGCAGACATATGTCACCGCTCAGTGGACCATATGTGCATCTAATGATGTATGAATACTGGCTACCTGTATAAAGCACATGCACACACAAGTGTCATTGTGATGCATGAGTGCAGGGTAAGGTATGTGCTAGACATATCCATGCAAACATTTGTGCCAAAATATACTGAAAGGCACTGCAACATGGGCAAAGCACTGATGTATTTTTATCTTAGCTGCATGGTAATGGGCACCTCTTTTAGGTGAAGGTTTGATGAAGGTGTTGCACAGATGTCTGCAATTCTTATACACAACACAGTAATGATCAACAGTAGTGCACCTATCATTAGCACAGGTGTATCACAACAGGTAAGAAAACCAATGATCTGCACATATTTAAAGTCATACAGACAGACTACAACACTTCTTTTGATTTTAGAACTACGACACAGCATTTTTGTACATGTGCTGGAAGGGTCTATGGATATGGATGTGTACAAATAGGAAGTCACCTGAAAATGTGAGAAAGGGATATGTGGAACAGACATCAGTATGTTGCAAACACAGGTGTCCATGATATTACATGAAGATGCACCTGACTATGTCATGCTTTATTGAGGTATGTTATCTTATGTTATGTTATGTTATGCTAAAAAATACATGTTATGACCGCAAGTGTCTCACACACAGGTATAACAATCTACATAAAGTAAAAAATACTTGTCTGCAGGGTATGTGGTCCATACCATTAATCAAAGGGCATTTCTGATATCTGCAGGTGTGTTATATAACCTCACCCAGAGCGGTGATGAGGGACACCCCCCCCACACACACACACATACATGTGCACAGATATTCACGTGTATAGCACAAGCACTGGGTACATGGCACTGTCTGTGACACTTGAACATTCTTATATGTAAAATACATCAAAGTGTATGGATGCACAACCTGCTGGTGGAGTAATATTATGTTATTTTAGCCTTACCTCAATAGTTATAACCACCATTGTGTTGTTTACATTTCTTATAATAGTGTCCTAATTTAGCCTTTTTGTAACTACTATTTCTTTTTTTGCTGTTTATATCTCAACTTTACTTAATACTGTCTTACTTTGCATTACGTCCCGGGAGTCACACCTGAAATGGGTCTCTGGATTGATGCTCTTACCTGGTTAAAATGTATAAATAAGTAAAATGCACACTTATGGTCCCCTACACAGTGGTGTGTGAGAGACTAAAGCAAATGATCGATCTGTTGGTACTGAAAAAAGCATTTTATATGCAAAACTGAATTATGTTCTCCTGAAGTAGATAAGATCCACCATACAGATTCACTCCACAAATGGAGATGAGCACTCCAGTGTTAACCATCCACACTGTCACAGGTTGATAGAGCTGTATGGGAATACAAAGTGGAGGTGGTATATGACTAAATGCAGTAACCTATACAGTGAGAGACACTGCAGGGGTGGACCACATCTACACATCACTTGAATGCCTTGACCAACATTCATGTTGCTGATTTTACATGTGCAGTACATGTGATCTTCAGACATCCAGTGAGCCATGGTGACATGTTGCAACAGGATTGTCAATGACTATTGTACACATTCACACATATGAAATGGAGAGGTGTGCTTAAGTGGTAACAGATTACCATGGCACAAATCAATGGAAACTACTACTGCAGCCTTATAAACATATCATATAGTGTCTCACATTGTAAGTGGCACTGCTAACAAATGTGAGCAGAAATACTGCTTAATGAAAATGTGTTCCCTGGATTCAAACTATGTTCAGCAAGTGGAGTAACACTGCTGTGCATGTTTCAGTGAGCACAGGATGTGTATACACAGGTAAGAAAAACACATGGCATGTTGACCAACAGTGCAGAGGGTAAGAGACAACACTACATGCATTCTTGCCATACTGCAGCAAGGGACATCCTTCATTTGACAGAAAATGCACAAATATATGTCATGATATCTACACTGCAGAAATGCAATGACAATCTCATGCTGATCGCATTAAGTATCGAAGGACCACACAGATCATACTTGCATTCCAGAGGGATCTTTCTTGTGGGGGAGTTTGGACAACATTTT
Source organism: Protopterus annectens (assembly GCF_019279795.1). Classification (NCBI taxonomy): domain Eukaryota; kingdom Metazoa; phylum Chordata; order Ceratodontiformes; family Protopteridae; genus Protopterus; species Protopterus annectens. Next base: position 1,412,389,642 of record NC_056726.1, read on the forward strand.
CATGAAAGACTTATTACCTAAACATTGCTTCATCATTTCCTGGAAATGCTGTCTGAAGATGTCACAAGTGAGGTCCCACATCTAGTCCCTGAAGGCAACATTCATCATCATGGCTGGTGGGTGTTGTTTGGCTGGAATTATAGTGTGTGGTGTAGCTAGAGAACGTTCCTCTGGGGCAACTGGTCCTTCATCAACTGATGCACTCTCCTCCCTCAGTCGGATGGGGGCCCACCATTATCATCTTCATGGCTGAACTGATGAACTCCTACATTTGGGTTCTATGTAACATAAAATGTCAAACATATATGGCATGTGCAGTAAAATACTAGTATTACTATACAATGCATTGCAATTATGCTGTATAAATATACCATCTGTGTTCTGTAGTCATTTCAAAACAAAAGCACAGAACATCATTGAGCTGGTGTTCAGTCTGGTTAAGGGATGTGTCTGCTGCATAGACATATCTGGTGGTATATCGCAGTATTCATCTCAGACCTGTAGCTGATACTCATAGTGTGGAAACAGCTCCAACAGCAGGGAATCTTCCTAGCAGGACCTCTTATACTTGTTGGAGTGCCAGACAAGGAGCAGTTCAGCAAGTCAGAAACAAAAATAGACAGCAGTAGGACCCCATGGAGGGCAAATTTAGGGACAATGCACCACTGTACTGACAAAAATGTGCCCTTTTGTCCATAACTATCACACATGATACAAAAACATTTGGTGGCGGGAACTCTGTGACCGGTGAAAGTATTGCTAACTTATCTGTGAGGATCATGGGAGGTGAATGTGGTAGCCACATAAACTAGTAACAAGTTGTGAGGAGTCAAGGATCATATATTGCAGAAGTGGTGTGGGGATCATGTAGTGCAGAAGTGGTGTGGAGATCATATAGTGAAGAAGTGGTGTGGGGATCATGTAGTGCAGAAGTGGTGTGGGGATTGTGTAATGCAGAAGTGGTGTGAGGATTATATAGTGCAGAAGTGATGTGGAGATCATGTAGTGCACAAGTGTTGTGGGGATCGTGTAGTGCAGAAGTGGTGTGGGGCTGTGGTGTCAAGGACACTACTGGCAATGTGAACTGCAGTGGCCTGTAGTCTCAAGGCTTGATGCATTCTGTGGTGGAACAGTGCAGAAATATGAGAATGTGTATATGTACCCCAATGGATAGTCTCAAGTTGAGATCCACTGAAAGTATGAAGACCATAAATAGAAAAAACAGTGACAAGTAGACATAGTGGTCCTTCTGGCTACAAAAGGCAGAGATGTTGCAGAACAAAAGGAGTGAGCATGTGCATCCTGATGAGGTGTCTTGGAATGGATCTTGAGGAGCATTTGTAGCCACATGTGTGAAAACAGCCATAGCCAGGTATGGTGGCCTGTCTGGTCACATGGGATAGTGATGTATCAGAAATGCTCTGTGTCACCTGGCTAAGTCCAGCCAGTGATGGGCTACCTTGCATCCAACCCCTTACATGGCCATGGAAAACAGTACCAGCAGGAGTAGATTTGAGGACATTTATCACTGGACACATGGATATACTAATACATGCCATGTTAGCCACCAGTAGCCATATCAGCATAATCTGCTCCTTGACCCTGTAGTCATTGTCAGTCTGCAGGTGATGGATGTCATCCCACAGCCTATATAGGTGTTGATCATCATTAAGCAGGCCACAACGCTTGGTGAAACTCCTCCATTAAACCTGCCTAATGCCATCTGTCCCCATAACATAGCACTTCTAATATTTCTAAGCACTTTGTTTCTCCAGCTACTGGTGCTGTGCAAGCACTAACTCGTATCTAAGCAGACATGTGCTATGTTGCAGTATGGGATCTTTGAAATATAGAACTGCAGAGCTGCAGCGCACATGTTTGTGATTCCAGCCAACATATAAATGAAGGCATACACCTAACAGCATGGGGTATTGGTCTAGAGTGCGATACAGATTTTTGCAGATGCACTACACAATGGTCATAGGTCATATTACACTCCAGTAATCCATTCATTAAAGATATATGTTGCATTATATGTCCACAGTATATTGCAGCTACTGTTACACTAAAAAAAACAACAACAAAAAAACAGGCATTTTTAAGCAAAACACTTTGACATTAAAAGCACACTTAACATGAGCAGTAATAAATTTCTCTTCACTTGAAACTACACATTTATTGAAAATACATCTGGCAACCCATTAAAATATAAAAGATGTGCTGGGATTCAAAGTCAGTAGCATATTAGTAAATTGGTTATATGAGGGATGCAGCCTGGGAGCCAACTAGATGCATGTATCAGTGTTCACCCAGGAACACGATCTAGTGAAGTAACTTTGTCAGATCACACAGTAGACCAACAGAGACTATAGGAATCAAACCCTGCATTATAGGGAACAGTTTGTTAACAGCCTGTAGCCTTACTCTTCAGCATTAAATAACAGATAAACTGCTGTAGCTCACCCACAGTGCATTTCACACCAATGTATCTGCAAAAAAGTAAAATTTAAAATCAGTGCATAGTTAAAATATTAACATCATGCTCATAGATTTCATGTTAACAAAACAAAGAAACCAAAGACTTTACCCAAAGAACATGGCTTATTACAATCATGTCTTTGTTTTTCACATCTATTCTAGGATGCAGGAACTAAGTATACACACATGCACACACACTCACAGACACACACACACACACACACACACACACACACACACACACACACACACACACACACACACACACACACAGATATACATATACATACACACACACATACATATACATATACATACACACACACCCACACACACATGCACACACAGATGTAACCATTAGCTATAGCCCCTTGTATAACTGTGCATGCCTCATATGTTTACTTGCAATCAAATGAATGAACAACTACATAAAAAAATAACAAGAAGAGAATTTCAATTTACTGCTGTAAGAATCATATGATAAACCTGTGGCATCCCCATGCCCTCTAAACCTCTTAGCTTACGAATCAGATGGAAGGACATACAAATCAGGAACAGATTTTAAATACTGGATTAGAAAATTTATAGTATAACAGATTTTGCATTCTTAAGCATACCAGACAGCTACAAACATTATAAGAACAAACCACTAATATGAGGAAAAACTCATGGGCAGTTGAGAACTATGCTCTCTGTATATATACATACACCGTTCACACACACACACACACACACACACACACACACACACACACACACACACACACACACACACACACACACACACACACACACACACACACACACACACACACAACTTAAACTACGTGATAGCAATCCACTTTTCACCTCTATGGAAACACAGGATTAGGTCACTTATGATAGGTTTTATAAAGTGCAAAATAAAATAACTAAACATTTTATACTGCAGTATCATAGGCAAATGTTTGCTCAGAATCCCCAGTAAACAGTAGAAGGGGAATAATAGAAATATGCTATCCAAGCTCAAACCATGATACTTATTGTGCAGTTTTTTAATTTAGGAGTATTGTGAAAATTCATCAACTCCAGTTAAATAAGAAAACCATTTGCGCTAATAGGCAACCCTAACAATTTTTGGCAGATAAGACAACAGAGTAAACAGCCTTTGCTTTTACTTAATTTTGTTTACTTTGATTTAGGAGGGGTGGAAAACACGGGGCTAATATTTGTGTTTCTGTTCTGATTTAGCAGCTTTGTCATGTGATCTCTTTGCCAGCATAAATGAAGGTAAGTCAAATGATGACTGCAGAAGGGCAGTTAAAATGGTGATCAGCAATATTACTTCCTATAGTCATTGTTAGGCTCAGATGTCCTAACAGATCAAGATTACAAAATGGGTGAATCATAACAGTGATGCTTTCTGAAGTATGCATTACAAGGGTTTGTCTGCAGACTGAAAGCAATAGTCAGAAGGAGCACTTGACTGCTAGTGAAGTGAAACTTTGACTGTCTAAGAACTCACACAGCTGGGTAGCACTACTCAGAGTGAATATTCAACCCCGGTGTTCACCACAAGTACAAAGAAATGGGCAGCAGCCAAGAGAAAAGCACCAGCATCTTTTTAAACTAGAAATTGTGGAAAGTCTCATAATAGAAGATGTAATTTTGTTAGCTGCAAATGCAGGAAGTCATTTGATACCACATTGCTATAATCAATGGTTTAACATCTCAGCTGCAGTTTCTGCATTGTTTTGACTGTAGACAGTCATCAATATAAAACATTCTATTTCTTCCCCAATGCTGCTTCACATGACTGTAACGCTCTGTTATATATTTGAAGAAATGCCAAAATATTTGAGCATTAAAACCATTGTAATTATAAAGTTTCACCTTCATTGCAGGTAAGCACATATTGAAAACCCAGCATAGCTATTACACAACAATTACTTTGATAAAATGGAAAGTTTGGACATTCAACAGCAATTTCACAACTTTTACACTAAATTAGAATATATACAGTTTATATATATATATATATATATATATATATATATATATATATATATATATATATACATATATATATATATATATATATATATATATATATATATATATATATATATATATATATATATATATATATATATATATATATATATATATATATATATATATATATATAGTGTCAAGTAAAAATTCAAGCTTGTACAGGATGTTGATCACTGATTTTAACAATCAGCAACAATTACTACAGAAATTTATTTGTATACAGTCCTTTTGCTGTCTCTTTAAAATTTATTTCAACATACAGAATAATGTTATCTGTGATATAAGAGTCTAGGAAATTATTACACCATTTTTGGGTGATTAAAAACAGGGAAAAGGAGCTGGGGTAGAAATTAACCGATGCCCTAAAGGTGAGCGAGCGAGCATTGTAAGAAAGTAGTCAAAAAATTGAGTAGAATAATGTGATACAAACAGATTTGCTAGGAGAAAATGTGTTTTTATCAATTTATGCAAACAGATGACAAGAACCCCTTTCAAATTCCAAGTTTGCCACTCTTCTAGAAATCTGAGCTTAATATCAATAACAGCAAGCAGGTAATTCTAAAAAGGAAAGAAAAAATAGTCTGTATCAGACACTGCAGAAATGATAGACTTAAAGCAGTATGGAGGAAAGAGGATGAAACTTCAGATAGGACACATTTACTAATATGTCAAGGACATCTAAACTGTTTAACTGGTAAAAAAAATATATGTGAATAACAGGACACAGTCTTGATAGAAGCCATGCATTATAAGACGAGACTTTACAAGAATGAGTGAGGAGTGTGTATTTCATGTCAGCAGTTGCAATTTTATCTCAAAAAGTAACAAGCAAAAAAAAATGGAAAAAAGATTTAAATTATTTTTAATAACTTTAAATCAACAGATGCATTCCCATTGTGAAGTGCTACAAATTACATTTTCAGAAGATTGTAAAAGATTAGATGCAATCTCCTCGTTTGCCTGTCTGCTTCACATCAGTCAAGCATGTCCTCATCTGTACAGTCATTGTCCCACTTAACAGTGCTAATTAGAATTATGATTAGGGTAGAGTCAAGGGAGTGGATGCTCTGGGTGCAAGCTGTTAAGGGCCACCATCAACACTGAAGAGGTGCAGGTTGGTCCCTGCATGTCAGTGGTACCTGGGGGGTGGGGGGGGCTGGGCATGAGTAGAGTCATTATGGGAGGTCACATAAGCAGTGCCCATGTCATATCACCTTCATTGATTGGACATACACATACAGTGACCCCTTTCACAAAATCAATCCCGTCTTTCCATATATTAAACTTTCACTTTTACACCGAGTTCTCAATTAAGCCAAAATCCTGTAGGCAGATCAAAAACATACATTACATCCTAAAATGTCACACCCCTTCAATAATACCTTTTGCACTAGTTTTCATGCACTGACATTACAGTCTATTCTGGGTGAAGCACTGATAGTAGGAAAATGTTAAACATACAGAACAAAGGTCTGCCTCCATTGCCTCGTCAAGAAGAATGGGAACATTTTCTTCCCCTTCACTGCCTCATCAAGATATAGATACATTTTCTCCACCTTTCATACCTTATCTGGAATTTCATTTGGCATTAAAAGTTTTGTTTCAAATGAAGCTTTGTTTGTTTAGTGAATTTGAACGAATAGTCAGGAATGATGAGACACTTTCCATACCTAGCTCTAGATACAAGGTCTGTTTGCATAAGTGACTGGCGGCTTTAACAGATACTTTCCAGCCAAGTTTATTTCCATAAGGTCTATACAGGAGATCATGTGGCCACTGTCCTTCAGTAGCAAATGGCAAATAATGGCCACAAGATCCCAGCCATTTGTCTCTCATAACTGAGATATTCCAAACCCAAATTTCTTACTTATGTAGTTGTCACTTAGATTAAGTAAAAACATGCATATGGATTAGGTGGTCAGTACTGATCTGCATTCCAGAGTCATCAAAATAAGAAAAGTGTGTGTGATATAATGTATAATTGTTACTGTGCTGCTTTCTGTAGTCCAGGATACAGGGTTTAATTCCTTCCCTTCTATATGACTCTGAGTATATCATATAATGAGACAGTGTTCCTAGATCACCACTAGAAAGGAAGACTTGTGTCCAGCAGGCTTATCTCATTAGGACATGTATAAAATAATAAAAAAAAAAAGTTGTTGGAAATTAATTATTATAATATACTACTGTGTACCATCATATTGATGCCTAAAGATGAGTAAATTTTCATGCTATCACTGTAATGTATCACAAAGCAATATGTCAATCAGTGGTGGATCCAGATTCCAACTCTGGCATGGGCACAGCAAGTAGCTGGCAGGTTCAAAGGTTCATAGGTAGGTACTAGGCTATTGGCCCTAGGGCCTATATAAGCCTAGCCAAACGGTACCCTGGCTTTTGCCACCCAAGAAAATAATTTTCCTGTGCATCTGTCAAGCAGAGCCACAGAAGTGATCCCCGGGGTGAATTTCCTATCTCCCATCCAATGGAAGAGTGCTAATGAGGAGCTTTGTTTGATATAGATAGGTAGTTTGTTCCAGAGTATGGGAAATCTCTGGGACAGGAATCTATCCCTCCGGCATCATGTTCTCTAACTTGCATGTTGACGATATATGGGAATGGGTAAGAAAATGGTTTACTGAGTCAGTATCTGTTTGCCTGGTAGAATGACTGTCACTAATGTATCACATCAATTGGATTAAAAAGTTGCAGAAAGGAAAACTATTTTTGCTTCCTCGAGACCCGCGGTGGTGGTGTTGTGGTAGCGTTGTCGCCTCACAGTAAGACGCTGTCCGGTTCGATTCTCAGCTAGAGCATCTTCTGCATGGAAACATGTGTGAATGGGCGTACCTTCATTGAAGGTTGTGCATCAGGCCTGGCAAACTGGTACATAAAAATCAACTGCCAATCATTAGTGGACCGGAGTTCCGCTGTGGCGACCCCTAACCGGGAAAAGCTGAAAGACGCAAAAAAAATACGCACCTAAAAGCTATTTGGCATACTTTGTCTTCTTCGAGATTGTGGCTGCAATGCTTTTCCAGCTAACACTTATTTATTCTTTATTCTATAGTTATAAAATATGACTTCAAGGATCAAATGAAAATTATTGGACATGCCCTTTTCCCACTGCTGTGCGACCTCAGAGTTGGAATATATAGTAAGACATTGAAAAATGTGGTTCAGTTTTGTCACAGTTTTCAATTGTTTTTTATGTAGTTAGATTTTGTCACATTTTTCAATGTTTTTGCAGTAAGCAAGCTTCCCACTGCACCCTGACATCTCCTTGCTTATATATATCAACTCCAAGGTCACACAGCAGTAGGTAAAGAACATAAATTCCTCCCTAGTAATAACTTCAGTGCTGTCTGTATTTTGTTTTTCACTCTTTTTCTGTTCAGGTCTTATTAAGTTTCAGTCTTTTGACTGTTGGTTTTATGATATTTAGGTAATTTTAAGTACACCTTTATTTTTATATATATATATATATATATATATATATATATATATATATACATTTACGTGGGTGTAGGTTAGAAGATCGACAGCTGAGATAACCGACAACGCATGAGCGGGCGCCAGATCGACACTCGGAAGACCGACGCTACGGATGAAAACTCCGACGCCAGGGATAGTGAGTTGGAAGAAGGCTGTGTGAGTATGCGGTGGTGACGGACGTTAGGGTGCGACTAAGGTAAGTGTGGATAGTGACAGTCTGTGGGGATAGGGGTGGGTTAAGTGAGTTAGGGTTAGCGGGTTGGGTAAGTGTCGGTAGTGGTATTTTTGGGTTAGGGGTGGGTTAAGTGAGTTAGGGTTAGGCGGGTTAGGTAAGTGTGTAGTGGCAGTTTTGGGTTAGAGGGGTTAAGTGAGTTAGGGTTAGGCGGGTTAGCTGAGTGTGCGATAGTGACGGACCTTAGGGTAAGGGTGTGGGTTAGGGTTGGAGTGGGCGTGTGTGTGAAGTTTAGTGTGGGTTTGTGAGGATTTTGGTGTGCTTGTGTTCTGTGTGTGGTTTTTGGATAAGGGGATGTGTTTTGTTAGTTGATTGTTGTTATTGTGGTGTGTGCAGTGTGTGGGGTTTCGTGTTTGTGGACCGTCGGTTACTTGTTTGTCGGGCATGTGAGGTGTCGTGTTTATGGTTTGTCGATAATGTGGTGTCGATGTTTTTGTTTTCGGTGAGAGTGGCTGTCGATCTTATGACCTAGAACCATATATATATATATATATATATAGGATCAAAGACCAAAATCCTAAGACGAAAATCTTGAAAGTTTAAAATACTGAAAACACACAGGATATCAACACTTACTATATTCCAGAACAAGTACATACAGAAACATATTACCCTTCAACTATATGCAGCGGGGCAAGCCCCCTGCACTCCCCCGTGTGGGGGGGTTGCGGCTACTTAAATATATCAAGTCCGAGATTGCAGTTAACTACACTAAGTGCAATCTCGGAGTTGATATATTTTAGTATGAGGGGGTGTGGGGTGCAGCCCCCCACATGGAGTGTGCAGGGGGGCTTTCCCCCCTGCTTATACTTGGAGAAGAGTAATATGGTTTGTGTTTTATTTGTTTCTGTATGTACTTGTGCTGGAATATAATCAGTGTTGGTATTCTGTATGTTTTCACTATTTTGAGTTTTCAGTATTTTGAACTTCAGAGATTTTGGTCTTGGGATTTTGGGCTTCAGGATTTTGGGCTTTCAGGATTCTGTAGCGCTTATATATATAGATATAGATATATATATATATATATATATATATATATATATATATATATATATATATATATATATATATATATATTAGAAATCAGGGACTCAAACTTGTCATGTAGCTGGATGGCTGATCTGTTCTTTACAGAGCCAGAGGGGCTAACAACAATCTCTGCACTCTACAACCTTGGTATCTTATTACAGCATGGCTAAAAGTATGTAAAACAGATAAAGAGGGCTTCCATAACACACTGGAAGAGAAACAAAAGGAAAAGGTGTGAAGGATCAAGAAAAAGAGGAACATGAGCTGGAATTCTGCTATATTGAAACCTACCCCATTCAGGCCTGCATTACCATCCCTACTCCTATCAAATGTGTGCTCCCTGGACAGGAAAATGGATTACATAAGGCTGGAAATGGCATCACAAAGCAAGGTGAGAACAACAGCTGGCAAGCCAGGTTGCAGCAAGCCATCATTTGTCCGAGGCAGGTCAGCTCGGAATCAAGTTTCAGAGGGTGAGAGGGAGGTGGGGAACAGGTAGAGATAGGATAGGTCAGGAGGGTTAAGGTTGTTTGGGCTGTTCTTGGAGGGAATTGAAAAGGCATGTTTTTCCTGACTGGGTTTTTCAGGTTTTTTGCCTTCTCCTCTGGGTAATACATACAGGTTATGCTAGGTTGTCGCAGTCATTTAAGTGGAAGGCAGGAAAGGTAAGGGAGACCAAGGTAAGTGCATGGGGGGGTCTGAAGCCTCCTTAGCTGGACCTTCCACAGGCCAGACAGCCCTGAGGGATTGTTGCCAGGGGACTTATCAGCCCAGCAATGGCTCCTTGGCAGATTGTAAGGTGGCCCAGAGGAATTGTGAAGAATTGTAAAAAAAGTTGTTATGATGTGGATGTGATGAATCAGAAGAGCCGGATATTGACAGTGCTATCTGTTGTCCGGTAGGTTTAGGGCAATGGCATGAAATAAAAAAAAATGGCCTCCCTGACATTCCTGCCTTCCGCACATCTCAAAATAATTGGCTTCTGTTAGGAAAGGTCATTGGCAGTAACTGGCAATAAACACATAGCAGCGGCCATTTAATCCACCTGATGCCTCTGTGTTTTTATTAAATATGTAACTTTGATTTAAGTTTGACTTACTAGATATGCAGTTTTGATGCAGATATGATGGTGGTAATGCAAAAGGATTTACAATGTACTGAACTGGTTTTATGAATGTGGTTCAATGGCAATGATACAAAATTATTTAAAATGAAAAATTATGTACAATATGCTGAACTGATTATATAAACGCAGTACATGAGTTAACATCCTGTGTTGCATCAACAATCAAGGTAAGGTATTTGGCAAAGTATGGATAGGGGTTTGCTACTTTAGTAAAGGAAGGTAGAGCTGCACCAATCTCGGACAAATAATTGTGTATTCATTTTTACAGAAACATGGTTGCATAGTAATATCAATGACAGTGCAGTGCAAATAGAAGGGCTCACATTGTTTCGAGCAGACAGAGATCATACTGTCTGCGGGAAATCTAGAGGAGGAGTAGTTTGCATATATGTAAACAACAGCTGGTGCAGTAACCGTGAGATTTCCCTCAGCCACTGCTCTGAAAATGTAGCATTCTTGGCAGTAAGATTCAGACCTGTTTATCTTCCCAGAGAATTCAGTGGTGTCAGCATCATAGTGGTATTCATCCCACTAACTGCAACCACTGAAGAAGCACTAAATACACTGCTTAACTCGATATGTCAGCTACAGAATAAAAAACATGATTTTGCACACATTATTGCAGGAGATTTCAACCAGGAAGATTTAAAATCAAGTACTACCACACTACTATCAATATGTGGATTTTGCAACAAGGGGTAATACCACATTGGACAAAGTCTACACCAACATGAAGATGGCATATGAAGCTGTTCAACATCCATACTTGGGCAACTCTGACCACATTACCATTCTGCTAGAACCAGAACACAAACCTGCACTAGTCAGAGAAAATCCACTGTGAAGCAAGTGAAGGTGTGGCCAAATGGAGCAATCAACACAATCCAAGACTGTTTTGATAACACTAACTGGAGCATATTCAAGGAGGCTACAACAGCTGATCAACAAATTAACTTGGACGAATATGTAGAAAATGTGATGGCATATATTTGTAAATGTGTAGATGATGTGATGACTAACAAATATATCATAATAAGAGCCAATCAGAAACCTTGGCTCACAAGCAAAGCATATGTGCTTCTGAGGGAGGGAAATGAGGCATTCAGAACAAATAACAAGGAAGCTCTCAGAGTGGCTACGGCAAATCTGAACAGAGGGATAAAGGAAGCAAAGAGGTCCTAAAGAAGGAAGGTCCAGAGCCACTTCATCAACACTAGAGAGTCTAGGAGCATTTGGCAGGGCAGAAAAGCAATTACAGAATACAAATCACTATCAGCTAAATGTGGGATTAGCACAGAATTCCTAAATTGGCTAAACATCTCCTACAGCAGATATAAAAATAAAAACAGCTCAATAACTGTTGTAAGCAGGGGGGCAAGCCCCCATGCACCCCCCCACCCCCCACTATTTAAATATACCAACTCTGCAATCACACTACAATGCGGAAAGGGACAGTTACTTTCTGTCTGGTTTTTTTTTTGTTTTTTTTTGTGTGTTCAAAATTATAAAACTTCAGACATACAAGTTCGATCTTGTGGTGTTCGAAGTTTTATACTTTCGATCACGTAATAGGAACCCTATCTATATATATAGCTACATAGATGAGAAATATTTATTTGTATACAGTATGGTTCAACTCAGATATTCTTGATGTTGAATGAAAATACTATCATTAAGATTTTCAAACATACAGAATACTGAACACCCAAAAGATCAAGGAAGGAAAACTATTTCTTCTCCTAATTTTTAGTCTAAAACTCCCTATAGAACATGCTTCAAATTCATCTGTATAGAGGCAGTGTTACGGGTAGGTTTATTTTTAAGTTAAGGTATAGGTTTGGGCTTGGGGGAAGGGGCATGGGTTAGGGTTAGCACCCATTACTAAGGTGGTGTAGAGGGCCCTACCCCTAATGATGCCCCTTCCTCTAATGCTAACTCTAGGGTCTATATCAGTTCAATGAAACAGCACATCATCGGATACAACAACCTCGAAATTCTAACCATAAAATCTAAAAACATCAAAGGCTCAGAACAACACATTTTTTCCCTGGGAAAAAATTCACTGTTCCGAGAAACACACACACAACACAAGCACACCAAAAAAAACAGCAATCCACACACATACACTTAAAATCCTATATCTAACCCTACACTAAACTGTACATACAGTACTATCTATCCACTATCCTTAACCCGAACCCTAACCCTAAGGTCCGTCACTATCACACACTCACCTCACCCACGCCCTAACCCTAACTCACATACCCCACCCTATCCCTAACGTCCACACAATCTCACACTTACCTGAACCCAACCCGTAACTTTCCACCACAGTGCTGAAAATAGTGAAGCCACAGAAATGGACAACCAAATTCTTTCCCTAGAAAAAAATTTGGTTAGCTGCAGCTTTGCTGTTTTCAGCGTTTGCTGTTTTCAGGTCGATATTAGACCATTCAAAGTATTAACACTTCGATTATCTAATATAAACCCCTAACTCTATACCTTACCTTAAAAAATACCTTCTCATCGCACTGCCACTACTCAAGACACACTTGGACACACACACAAACATGCAAACGCACATACAAAAAACACTACATCAATCCCCTTACCTAACCTTGACCGTAATCCTGAAACACACACGCTACCACACAAATATACAACACCTATCCCTGACCCTAACCCTAACTATCAAATACCCCCATAAACACTCTCACCCCCCTCCAAACCCCCACTCACCTGTTTCAATGAAACATAAACATGACATTTTGACCGTTCAACTGTCCATACATTTAATTTAAAGCACCACCCCTAGCACTCATTGACCAAAAGGACATTCATCGCATTGTATACATATATATGCAGGTTTGTGGGCATTCTAATAAGATACCTAACACAAAGCACAACATTCAAAAATACCATTCTTTTCCAAAGACTCCATTGCAGTTAAGTCTGATTTACACATCAGTACATTTCTTTTGCTGGCACATGGAGTTAAGAACTTTAGTACAATTAGTTAGCCAGCACAGAAGGATCCTTGAGAGTGTCTCATACTGTGACGGAACTGAAGAAAGGTTGATGGTACTACATGACCTAGTAGGAGTGACTGGAGCAACACAGAATGAAAATAAATTTACACTGGTTTTACGCATTAGCTTCGAAAAAGGGGACACTGCAAAGCATCTTAAAGAATGAGTATGCACTTTTATAGATACCCTTAAGACCTTCATCTGCAGTGAAACACAAGGCAAAGCATATTTGTATTAGAAAAATGAAAAAATAAAACCTTATGCAGCAAAACATGACTAACACAGCTCAAGATAGGTGGCATGCATTGAGAGATGAGTGTCCACTGCCTTTGTGACATTTTTAAATAAACTTAACAGGTTCAGGAGGGAGGATTTGCACTTTAAAAATCCATTTTTTTCAAGGTGAGTAATGTTTCCTATGTCTGTAGTTACAAAACTAGACAATATTCATGCCATGGCCTTACATATAAGGTTGGTGAAACTAGTGGTGTATAATTATCAGGGTAAGTGTAATAACCTCCTTTATGTAGCAGCATTGCTGGGGCAATTCCCCAAGTATCTGAAACAAACTCAGTGGCTAAGCTAAGTTTGAGAAGACTGAAAAGGGGTTCTGGGAGTTCATAATTAGCACTGTTAAAGATGAATTCAGGTGTGTTGTTGGATCCCACACAGGTGTTATTTTTTAGTTTTGGACAGAGATTCTCTGACTTGATGAATGTGATTTTAAGGGTAGTACATTAGGCATAGTGGGAATGATGACAAGGGTGGTTGAGGAAAATTTCAAACTATTTTTTTTCTGCCAAGATAGCTACTATGTCCTGTAGGTTAAATTAAATGGTTTTATCATGGACTCATTCAGTATGTTATTGAGAATTTTGTATTTATTTCCTAACATAACTAAAGAATGAATTGCAATCAGCTTAAGAATCTATTACTTCTTTGAGTCTGTAATCTGCTTTATATTTCCTGATGGTGCACTTGAGGTTTTGCTTTAGTACACTTCCATTATATTTAGAAATGCTGAGGACTGATTTGTCTTTGCAATTATTGAAGGGTTAGTAGGAGTCAGAGGTGAAGGAAGTCAGTTCTTCAACTGGACCTATAGGCATATGTTTACTGGGAATCTTGCCTGCATCATGTAACAGCTGGAGTTGTTTAGCCATGGAGAAATCTGGACAGACTGTTGCTTTGGGCGGAATGGGGGGGTTCAATTGGCTTAAAGGAATAGATGACTGATTTTGTGCTTAGATTTTAGCAGTGATTAAATGGTGTAGTGTGAGGTACTGGCCAGGGATAGGTTAGTGAAATCTAAATTGAGTGTTGAACCTCTTGAAGAGAATTTAACAAATTGTTCCATTGTATTTGCATTAATGATGCCCAAGAATCCCTAAGTATGTTTATTATCTGTGGCAGATGTAGGCTAATCAATAGTTGAGTTGTTAAAATTTATTTATTTACATTTTGTTTACTGGGAAAATTCCACTGGGCCAAAAATGAGCCTGTTTTCAATGGAGGCCTGGGGACAAAAGCTCCTTGTACAGTTGTACAATAGAAAATCAACAGTTTGCAATTTATGCATAGCTCAAAAATAAAAATCAACAGTTTGTAATGTATACATAACTTAAAAATAAAAACAACAAGGAAAAAACAAAATAGTAAACAAAACATTTGTGGGATGTGTCCTAACAGAGTATTCTAAGGACATAAAGATAAACAAGAGTACATGAAATAGTAAAGAGCAATTAAGGCATGTGCTTTAACAAAGCATAGTTAAGAAATATCAAAAGCAAGGCACTTTGGAAGTGTAAGCCTTGCAGGTTCCTAAGAAAGTGAGGTGAAAAGGGAAAGAAGTAAAGTAGCAAAAAGTAAAGGTGGATAGAAATAGTAGAGGTGAGTATTAGGTTGAGAAAAAGGGTGAAGGAGAGTAGGGGTGCAGTGGAGGGAGTCAGGTGGGGCAAGAACAGGAGCATTTCCAGCGAGAAGAGAGATAAGAATGGAGCAGGGTCTTAAAGGTGGAGCGATTGTCAGTAGTTTGAATGTGAGGAGGAAGGGAATTCCATAGTTGTTCTAGGGAGAAAGATAATAGAAGTGTCCCTGGAGTATGTATGGGTTTGTATACTTCCAGGAGATTCTGATTGTTGGATCTGAGTAGTCTGTCAGGGTGTTGCATTTTGAGGATGGAGGAGAGTGTGAGACAATTTGAGGGTTTAACGATAAGTTTATGGGCAGCAGAGAGTTGAATGTAGGATAAATAGTTAGGCAGTTCCAACCAGGTCAAGGTGTGGAGAGCATTGCAATGGTGGGAGGAGGATTTGGATCCCGCAACAAACTTAAAGATTTTATTGTAGCAGGTAGCCAGCTTTGACTTTAGATAGGATTGAAAATTGGTGAGGTGAGGGGCTCCATACAAGAGGGAGGGAATGAGGTAGGTAGTAGAGAGGATAGGTTTGGTTAAGTGAGTAAGATAACGACTGTGGCAATATAACACACCCAGCTTTTGATGGGTTTTCTTAATATTAGTTTATAAATGGATATCGAACTTTAGTCGTTTGTCGATAAGGACACCTAGAAGCTTTGCATGGGGAACTATTTCAATGGGTGTCATGTTATAGCTAGATACAGAGAAAGAGTTCCTGTCTATTTTGGTGAATTTAGAAGGGATAAATATCATGATTTTGGATTTTGAAGCATTGAGGGCAAGGTGATTGTTCATCATCCAAGACTCGGTGCAAGAGAAGGCATCTTGAGTTAGTTTCTTGAGTTCGGTGAGGGATTTGGCAGAGCAGATAAAAGTAGAGTCATCACCGTATTGGACAAGTGTAGCATTTAAGATACAGTGATCAAAGTCATTGATGAAGATGTTGAATAATAGAGGGCCTAGTATGGAGCCTTATGGGATGCCTGTGAGAGTGTGAAGGAAGGAAGAGATGCAATTTTTACACTTGCCAGCTTGTTACCTATTAGAAAGGCATCTGGAAAACCAGTTGATGGAGGAGGAGGAAAGATTGTGATGAGAGAGCTTTGACAGGAGAATGTTATGTGAAACAGTATCGAAGGCTTTGGATAAATCTAGGAGAAGGGTAGATACAATATTGCCGGAGTTGCAGGCGTGGTTAATGGTTTCAAGAAAGGAGAGGAGGGCAGTGTCCAGGTCTAAAACCATGTTGTGTGGGGGTCAGCAGTTGATTGTCTAAGAGGTAGGATAGGAGCTGTAGGTGGATATATTTTTTGAGAATTTTAGAGATGGGAGATAGGATGGCTATTGGATAGAAATTAGAGATATCAGTGTTGGTGCCTGCTTTGTGGAGGGGAATAATAAAGGCTTTTTTCCAGAGGAGGGGTGCGTAAGATTCTTGGATGGAACAGTTTATCAGGATGGAGATGTGAAAAGCTATGCCATCGACAGCTAGTTTAAGGAAGTTAGATGAAAGCTCATCTGGGGCATTTGAGCATGGTTTCAATTTTTGTAGAATTGTTTTATGGTAGTAGTAAGAATAGGATTGATAGAGAAAGGGAGGTGTTGAGTTGTTTTGGAGTTGGAGAGGGTTGAGCTAGTGGAGGGTGATGGGGTCTTGCCTGACATATTATTAGGGAAAGATGTGGTGAGCTTGGCTATAGAGTCTATAAAGAAAGAGTTAAATTGGGTAGCTAAGGAGAGATCAGAAGAGTTAGGATCTGGGCAGGGTTTGTCTTTTTTACCAGGATGGAAGAGAACAGAGGCACTCTTCTAGAACTTTTTGGGATTGGATTTATTATTTTTTTGTTATATTGAGTAATAGGATTTTCGGTCTGTGGCAATGTGTTTTTTTTACTCTATTATAAAGATGCTTGTACTCGGTCAATGAGTTGGGTGTTTTATATTTCTGGTACTGTTTCCATGATTTATCTCGAAGATGCATGAGGGAGATAGTTTATTTGGTTAGCCAAGGGACAGTTTTGCATTTGACTCTTTTAGATCTGAGGAGAACAAGACTGTTGAGTAGGTTAATAAATGGAGTATTGAAGTAAGTAACAGCATTGTCCAGAGGAAGGGTTTTTAGAGGGTTCCAGTTCATGTGTTTTAAGGAGTTTGAGAAGGTTTTAGGCTTGAATTTTTTCAGGGAATGGACTGAGATATAATTGTGATGTAAATGGAGGGATGAAGGTATACAATGTGCAAAGGCAGGGAGATGGTCACTAAGGGAGTCAGGTAAGGTGCCATTGTTAGAGATCATATGGGGGTGGGATACTAGTATCCAGTCCAGAATACTACCAGAAGTGCAGGTCTAGTAGGAGAATTGATTAGTTGGGTGAAATTATATAGGTTTATATTCTGAGAGATTGTGGGTGAGTTTATAGCAGACCAGTTTATATTAACATCACATAGGAGTATAGTCTCATTTTCTATATTTGATGAGAACCAAGAGAGGATATCCTCAAGAATGGGGATATTGTTTCCTGGTGGGATATATAGGGCAGCTATGCATATGCTTTTGTTGTTGATGATCTTTAGTAGGGCCAAGGTTAGCTCAGCTGTAGCAAACTGGGGTATGGGCTTTGTATAGGGAGTCACTGTTAGGGAGGATGCAAAACGTAGGGCTACTCCACCACCTTTCTTTTGGGTTCTGTCATTTCTTATAATACTGTAGTTGGAAGGAGTAATTTCAGGGACTTTTATTTGAGGTTTCAGCCATGTTTCAGAGATAGAAAGAAAGTCTGTGTGGTTAAGGGAGAGCCAGGCATGAAAGTTAGGTAACATATTGCATAAGCTTTGGGCATTTATTCTAGCAAATAGGAGAGATTTGTGGTGAAAAGAGGAAGCTGGTGAGGGTGAGTTATTGCCCTGGCTGGCTGAGAGTCCAGGGTTGGGATGGATGTCACAAGAGAGGAGGATTGAGATTAGTAGAAGTAGGAGGGTGGAAAGGTGTTTAGAGTCTTTAGAGTTAGAGTTGAGGGCAGGGAAGGAATTACGGTGTGGAATGTGAGGGATGCAGACTGTTAGAGATCTCAGTAAGACATTTTCTGATAAACAAATGATAGTCGTAATTATAGAGGTGTGGAGAAATATAAGGTGTGAGGAAAGATTCAAATTTGAGGAAAATGGATGTATGAAAGGGGGGGTGATATTAAAGAGACTGGTACGGTGGAGAAGGCAGGAGAAGAAGAGAGGGAAACATATTAAGGTTATAGTTAGTGTAGGTTTGATTAGCATAACAGGTCTTGGGATTGTGTCAGATTGTGGGGCGAGTAGTATAATTGGGAGGGATTAGCACTGGTATAGATGATATTTGGTGTGAAGTGGGCTGAGTACAGATGTAGGGAGGATGGTAGATTACAAGTGTAAAGTAGCGGTTACAAAAATAGACATGACAGTGTTAACTTTGGAAAGCAGTCTCCTTAAGTGCAATAAGGTAGCTATCATGGCCTTCAGTGGACATTGAATGTGAGCTTTAGGAAGAAATAATACACTAGTTCATTTTGTTGTATCATTTAGATTTCTAGGAGCTCTAGATTAGGATCATGTGCAATTTGTCATTAAGTTTCTGACAGAAATAGATACTCCTGCACATTTTAATCTAGGTCTGAAAGAATAGTAGGCAGTGAACACTGGTAGAGATAAGAGTGTCCACTGCACTGGAATGAGATTTCAGTAACTAAATAGATATGGATGTGATTGAGTTGTAAGAATACCTCATATTCTGGCAGCCTTCTCTTAAGACTTTTAGCACTGGGCAGCACCATCTTGATGAGCTCTGGATACAGATTTACTAAGCTGAAAAGTTGAGTATGTGTCCATTCTCAATTTACTATTTTAGAATGTCCATTACATGTTGTTTGACTAAAAAAAGATAATATCAGGGAAACCTAAAGCCTGACAGAATGCAGAAGCCTTGGTAGAAGTGATGTAGTCCATCTTGATGATGGAGGATGCCTTATTTATCATTTCATCCTATGCTGATACACAGCGGATCCCTTTTAGCTGGCATTGTTTAGCCAGTAGTTGTTGAATTCTTTTTGTCCTGATATTTATACATTATTCTTAGGCAGAAATATGCTATTCAAGACCAACACCTAATGTCTTTAATTCCCATGTGACCTGAAAATAGGTCATAACTATTTGTCAAGTTTAAGTGTTTTTAGAGCCTTCATGATGTCATGAGCTCATGGTGACACTGTTTTTGAAAAACAAGTGAGTGTGGAATTAGTGCATCATAAAAAAGAATTACCAGTGACTAAGGCATTTCCTGAGTGGTAGCAGGCTTTTATGGATTTTATTTACATCTGCAATGACTAGTTTGGAGGCTATGTGGAGGACTGGTATTGGTAAATGTGTAGGTATAAAATATTTATTGTACTTGAGGCTGACACTTTATTCTGCAGTCTCCATGAGGTTTTAATAGAGTCTTTTTAACAGTCTCAGTGTAGCTTATAGGTCTGGTTGTATGCAGTGTCTTGTATGGTATTGTAGAAGTGAAGTGTTTACCCACTATAGTCCAATGCGAGAATTTAGCCTTCATGATAGGTGAGTAATTATTTCTCTTGTAGGTCGTGCTGTTGCTAAGAAGCAATGATGGGCAGTTAGTAAGCAGAGGACAACTGGTACAGTGCATGTATCCTCATAAATCTGTGTAGCAAAATGCTGTGGTAGAATTCAAGAATATGAGACATCTAACAAGTAGTTCTAGTGGCATGCATGAAGAAGATGAACAATGATTAACAATGAACTGTACTTTATTTACAAGATACTGTCCTGTGAAAATTATGTGTAGCAAGCAGTTCTGTGAGAACAAATTCTGTTTTTCTACATGAGTAAGCATCCACAGCAAATTTTTTATGTCATACTGTTTAATAGTGATTGAATGGACGTACCTTCATTGAAGGTTGTGTGTCAGGGCTGGTAACTCGGCATGTAAAAATCAACTACCAATCATTAGCGGACCGGAGTTCCGCTGTGGCGACCCCAAACTGGGAAAAGCCGAAAGACACAACAACTGTTTAATGGTGATATTAAGTGCATTTTTCTGGCATAATTTAGCTAATCTAAGCAATTTTCCTATACAATGCTGTTTTTTACTCTGGTAACAAGATTGTCTCTCAGGGCTCACTAATAGTATACTGTTCACAGAATCTGGGTGCATAAGAACTTCAAACTGTATGCTCATGGCCATTATATTGTAAGGTAGTTGACAGTAAGAAAAAAATCAGGGACTTCTAATAAGATATTTTGGTTCAACACACATATGTACTGTGCAGTAGATTGTGCTCATTTTGAAATGGTATACTATCTTTCACAGTGAATTAATCATATAAATATAATTGCCACATTGTTCTTTGACAGCTACTGTCCCCATCTACAAGCTATATTAGCAATCATTCAGAAATGATTCTCACACGCATTACACAGATTTTGGTTAATTCAGAAGAAAAACAAAATAGCCACAGCACCATATTTTACCTTGCTGCTGTTATACCCCAGCAAGCCATATCAGTTTCATTTGCTAGAGATCATGTAGGTTCATGGGCATTTACTAGGGCCTGTTTAAGCCTATCCATGCATCTCAAATCTCTGACAAGTTCTAGTATCCTTGATAAGTGTAAAATGGGGATTGGAAAATGAAACATTTACACGCAGGTGCATGGGAGATGAACTATTGGAGTTGTGTTCATTGGAGACATAGGTGCCAAATTATGGAAGCATTTTCTGTTCTCCATCCAATTGTCCAGTCTATACTTAAATTGGGTTAGGGAGGAACTCTTCTTCACAAGGTTGGGGAGCCTATTCCACAGAAGGGGTAATCTCTGGGGTAGATACCTGTCTCTACAGCAGGTACTATTTATATCACAGGCAAGGTTTACTTCTTTCGAATAGGTAATTCTGGTGCTGTTTTTGCAGATATGCAGGAGATCCATTAGAGTGGGGTCTGACAATGCCTTGTATGCCAAGCATAGATTTCCCCTCAACAGCCTGTAGGAGACAGAATACAGGGATAGGACCTTATGGTAGTCTGCATAGGACATGTCACTTACACCATGTATTCTTTTAGTGAGGTACCTTTGTGAATGTTCTGTTTGTCAGATATGCCTGGTAAGGTGCCATCCACAGGAGGCACTGTACTCAAAATAGGTCTGATGAATGCTGAATACAATGTAACAATGACTTTCTTGGACGTAAATATCATACCTTTGTTAGTTGCACAACATAGAATGATTTCTTCACTACACCATACCTTTGTTTGTAAGTTGCACAACATAGAATGATTTCCACACTACTGGAGACACATTATGGGCAATGGCTAGATTACTGTCTATGTATGTCCCCAAGTCCCTGAGTACTGAGTCAACTCTTAGAGTTATTTTGTCAATATCATATTTACTAGGGGTGGAAGACTTCATGAAAGATACTACTATGCATTTATTGGCATTCAGTTTTAGTCAGTGCTTTTGACACCAATTATTTGTCGGTGTCAGCCCTTTCTGGAGAACATTTATGTCAGTGGGGGATTCTATGACTGCTCCTAATTTGCAATCATATGCAAATTTAGTCAGCCAGAGGCCTTTGACATTGGCCTTGACTTCAGAGAAGTAAATGCCAAAAAGGAGTGCTCCTAGAATGGATCCATGATGGACTCTGTTTGTGACTAGCCACTTTGTAGAAGCTGACTCCCCAGTTCTAACTTTCTTGGTCCTGTCTGTGAACCAGCTGGCTAGCCACTGGGTGACATGATGGTTTATACCTAACCTCTTGAGTTTGCCAATAATGCCTGAGGGGAGTATTGTGTCAAGTGCCTTTGCCAGGTCAAGGTAGGCAGTGTGAACCATTTTGGCCTCATTCATTCCTTTGATGACCTTCTCAAGGAAATCCACTATGTTGAGTAGGCATGACTTGCCCTTGACAAAACCAAATTGGGTTGGGTCCAATGTCTAGAGGTTTCCTGTGCTATGATTGATCATTTCCATGATAATTCTTTCAATGGCTTTGCATATGAGACAAGTGAGACATACGGGCCTGTAGTTTCCAGGATTTGTAGATGACCCACATTTGTGCAAAGGGATGACTACTTCTATTCTCCATTCATGAGGCACAGACCGTTTTTGAAGGCTACAGTTAAATAGCAATTCCAGAGGACCTGAAAAGTCATATTTCATGCTATTTAGAAGGCATCCTGAGATATTCACTGGGATTCAGCAAGCAGCCATGCAGGATTAAGTTATTCCTGCACGGGAGGGACCATTCTTATTCAGCATGGCAGTGCACCATGCATATGTGTGAAGGCTAAATCGGACATGGTTCTGTACACGAGTGCAGGGGTTGTGTCTGAGAGCAGAGCTGTCACAATATACATTCCCCCTGCACTCCAGAATTGCCTTTCAGCAATTTAAAATGAGTGAGAACACTCGTAACACCCCCAACCCATCAGGATAACAAATCTGGGTCAAAGCCATAAGAGACAATCGATCTACCAAGACAAATGTTGTCAGAATAACAGATGTAACATAAGCACATAGTACACACCTCCCAACCTGTCAGAGTAAGGAATGTGGACAAAGCCAAAAGGGACAATCGTCCCGCAAAGCAGAAAGTTGATAGAATAACAGGTTCAGCATAAACAGGGGTATTCTGAAGGGTACAAATAACAAAACACAACAAATCATTTTTTTTAATAAATGCAATAAAGTTTAAGTGTAGCTGCATGGGTGTGCCTTTTGCTTAGCTACACTTAGTCCAGCTTAAACAGCACAAGAAGTTAAATAGCAAGAGACATCCAACATAAGCAGTATTTCAATAGTGTAGCGGTTAGAGCATATAAGTCACCATTCCCGGTTTGATCCTTCCCTATAGCCAATTTGCATTTTACATGTGAAAGCAGTACATAAACATTTATTTTTATAATTAGCTACTAAATAATATATATTTGTTAACCAGAGTACTGCATTACATCCAGAGGTGAGTTGTCAGTTGAATAAAGTTCTGAAACCCCCATATAAACACAAGTGCTCCATACAGTATAGTCACACATGAATACATGTAATGAAAGCACATTGGGGGATGTCAGAGACAGTAAACACATTTATAATATGTAATGAATGATGAATCAATGCCATACAGAAGATAGTCTATAAAATGAAAATTAAGCAATGCTAAGCACTGCACAGCACTGCTTACCAGGTGTAAGCATTGTGTAAATATGACTGCTAAGCAATGAGTAGCCTAGCTAAGTGGATTTGCCCATTGGTAAGCAGTGCTGAACCTGTCCCTTTAAGCACTGCCAACCTTAGCTAAGCGGGTTTGCCCATAGCTTAGCTTAGCTCAGCATATTCAAAACCATCCAATCACTGCAAAGGGCAGGAATTTGGCCATATTTAAAACCCACAGGTGGGAATACAGTTCATAACTAGTTGCAGCTTCCCACTGTAGGCAGTATGGCAGGAGTTGGTGAGGGCATATGCTTCCTTGCACAGCACTGGGGCATACAGGAGTCCAAGGTCATGGTAGGACTCCTGGTACAAAACCATAATGAGAGACTGCTGCAGGGCCAGTACCAAGGCTCCCAATACAAAGCAGAAGCCTGGGACCATCTCGCTAGTGATATCACCAGTGCCACTGGTATCCCTCGGAGTGGTGAGCAGGTCTGGCACCACTATGCCAACTTGAAGTGGAGAAAGAGGGAGCTCTTGGATGAGTGGATCCAAGAAGCAAGGCAGAGGGGTGATGTCCCAGCAGTGTGTAAGTACTCATACCAATAACTGTTTACTAATGTCCATCCTGTGTATATGATGGATAGGCATGCCTAAATATTTCTCTATTTCCCTTACACCTGCAGCTGAGCGTGCTGTAAATCACGAAGCCCATGCTAGTAGGCTGCAAAGGCTGCATTGAGCATTGCAAGGCTGGTGTGTAACAATACTGCTTATAGTAGTCATACCCAATAAATATAAAGTAGTAGAAAGTCACCTGGCAGTATAAAAACTGTGTATGAGTTGTTCAATATGACAGTTTGTGTCTTTCGGCTTTTCCCAGTTGGGGGTCGCCACAGCGGAACTCCGGTCCGCTAATGATTGGCAGTTGATTTTTACGTACCGGCTTGCCAGGCCTGACGCACAACCTTCAATGAAGGTACGCCCATTCACACAGTCCCATATAGGTCATATTTAAATAAAACTGTAACTGCCTGGCAATAAAGCTCTAAATCCTGGACTGGTTGTGTTTACTCTGGTATTGTATGGCATTTATTGTTGCATTCTCTGAATAGTAATGTTGTGTTAACCACTGTTACCCACACTGTGCTACATAAAAAAATGTCTAGGAATGTCTTTATAAGACTGTTGTAAGTACAAGATCAGATTGTACAACCAAGAGAGATGTAGACAGAAAGCACTGAAGAGATAGACAGCAATATCCAAATAGCACACTCTGCTGAAACTTAAATTTGTTGTAATTTTAGCAGGTTCGAATCCTGGGAGTGGTAGTAAGCTATATGCATAATCATACCTCTCAACTGTAGAGATTTCTGCAGAATGTCCACATAATTGGCTCATATTTTCTGCCTGTTCCTCTGTCCTCCTGGCAAATCAGTGGGATGATCTCAGAATTGTAGTCATTAAATAATGACATAACATTTGATTTGCAGACTGAAAACCTTCAGAAAATGTATATTAAAACAAATCCTGTCATTCTAGCAACTCTCCAAGTTTATGAGAGCAATATTCAAAATATGTCCCTATTTGTACCCACATATTGTCAAGCTTTGTCCAGAGTGTGTGCATTAAGAGATTGAGATGTATGTGCATAATATTAACTCGGAATATGGGAATATGTGTAGAAACAGTCAGGTAGTGTTAACAAACATTATCTCCACAGGTCTGTCACATAAGGAAACTGTGCCAGCCAATAAATATTTAAATCCTGGACTGGTAGTGTTTACTCTGGTATTGTATGGCCTGACATGTAGCATTCAGTAACATCTGATATCAGAATAGTACTGTTGTGTCAACCACTGTTTCTCACACTGTGCTACATAAAAATATGTCTAGGAATGTCTGTATAAGACTGTTGTAATTACAAGGTCAGATTGTACAACCAAGAAAGACTTAGACAGAAAACACTGAAGGAATAGACAGCAATATCCAAATAGCACACTCAGCTGAAACTAAAATTGTTGCATTTTTAGCAGACGCAGACATGGTTCGAATCCTGGAAGTGGTAGTAAGCTGTATGCATAATCATACCTCTTAACTATATAGAATTTTTCAGAATGTCCAGATAATTGGCTCATATTTACTGCATGTCCCTCTGTCCCTCTGTCAAATCAGTGGGATATCAGAATTGTAGTCACTAAATAATGACATACATTTGATTTGCAGACCTCAAAACCTTCAGAAAATGTATATTAAAACAAATCCTGTCACTCTAGCAACTCTCCAAGTTTAGGAGAGCAATAGTTATAATATTTCCCTATTTGTACCCTGTGTTGTCAAGCTTTGTCCAGAGTGTGTGCATTAAGAAATTGAGAGGTATGTGCATAATTTTAACTTGGAACCTGGGAATATGTGTAGAAACAGTTAGGTACTGTTAACAAACATTCCCTCAACAGGTCTACCAGGTAAGAGATGTAGAATTTAGCTATAAGACAGTTGAAGTATACACTGTGTAGAAATATACCACTGCCCAAACCAAGGCCATAGGGTATTGTAATAATACCTGTAGAGTAATGGTTAGAGCAATGATTATTAAAGTTATGAGTACTATAAGGATATATAAGTTAATTGGCATCCCCTCACTATATCTGCAACAATAATCTAAATACACAAATCAATGGGTATGCTTACACTAAACCTACTGTTGGGACATATGCCCTATTGTTCAATAAAAGTTGAAATGTGTTTCTGTTAATGTCCCATATTGAAATATTATTATTAGTGGCCTGTTGCTATCAATGTAACCTGCATGCTATTGTAAAGGCCACTGTGGTTCCATATATGCATGTGCTCTGTTTGCTATGCAACTGTTCCAAATCTGGTGTTTTGGGTTAATGGGAATATCTATGCATGCTGTTATAAATAATCCTGGATTGTGTTGACTATTACTAACCCACATATGTTTTAAAACTGCATCACCATAGCACGTTTGGGAAGGCCAGTCCCAGCAGACCCACCTCTCCCACTTCATCTGGCCATGGCACTGAGCCTCAGCACTTCTGGGACCTACCCCGAGACCTCCTTGTCTGCTGGTCCTTCACTACCTTAGGGTGGAACTGCCTCAGGGGATGGAGCAGGCACCCCCTGGAAATGGGCGCAGACAGGATCCTGTCACCCGAAATAATGTTTGGGGATTGGTGCATAGCGAGCTCTGAAGGGAGTTTGGAGATCTGCTATGCCAGCTTGAGGGCAACGTAGTGCATTTAGAGGGTCAGCCTACCCCTCCTGCTCAGCCCCCAGCACAGCCACCTTCAGGGCCGTGAAGGTGCAGTTGTGACTACCCATGGGTGGGGACCTCAGTCCCACTGTTTCCATTTGGGGACTCATGGGCTTCCGATTTCCAAACACCCCTCCCCGTCCAAGGTGTTTACCCCCATGTGTCATATACCACCCCTGTATGCTGTCTTGTCTGTCTTCCTACCCAATCTACCTCCCAAAATATACCTACTATCCTTCCCCAACATCCCACTCTCACCTTAAAAAAAAAGGGGCAATCTGTTCCCAAATAAAAATTTTGCCCCATACATAGCTGTCCATTTTGCATACATGTCCACTGGGCGCAAGTAATCTGGTCTAATTGAATTCACCACACATTGTTGTTGTCCTCTCCCCTCACACAAGGTTTTGATTATCCAAATTTACCTACAAATTCAGGATATATGCACAGCTGTTGCTGTAGAAGAAATAGACAGCTATGGAAATTCCCTACACCTGTCCTGCACATCCCTAGCAACTTTTACTATTGTCGTTCCCTCTGCATGCCCCCTTTTTCACCACTTTCCTATCACCCCCTTTTTTTTTCTTTTAAAGAAATTAGCACAGGGTAGATGGGAGTAAGTGTGTTTAAGCCTGTTTGCATGGAGGTAAGCAATGCCTACACAGATTAAGCACTTTCAAGCTAACTGTCTGTAAGCTTACTTAACTGGAAGTTAGCATTGCTTGCCGCAAACCCACACAAACCTGCTTACAAATGCTTAAAAGTGCCTTAATAACTCTGTATCCAACAGCCCTTGTTCTGCCCAGCAACAAAATAATCTGTCCTTGCAAGTCTCAAGCCCAGGACCCTACACACCATAGCCATTTGCCGTTAAGCCATTTGAGCTGTACATTAGTCTGATGTTATCTCAAACATATCATGAAGCACAGTCATTCAACAGTAGGGAGATGTATTTATATACGTAGATGTATGTATGTATTTATATATATATATATATATATATATATATATATTGCATTCGCACTTTGCATCCACTCTCTGAACCTCTCACTGCAAAACATCTGACCAAAGGCACTGTTAATGGGGGTAAAGGGGCCGAAAATAGGGATCTCTTGTAATTATTGCCATTATCTCTTCCTCCGCAGCTGAACTGATCGGCCTTGCAACACAATAACCAGCACTTGCAAGTCTTGAAGCCAGGACCCTGCACAACATAACCACAACAAGTTAACAGTAAGCCATCTCAACTGTAAGATGTCAGGATGATTTCTTTAACATATCATGCAGAACAGTCAGTCTACCATAGGGAATGTACAATGTGAAAGCACTAAACATTCCAATGATACATTGATACATATACACACACACACATATACATGTATATATATATATATATATATATATATATATATATATATATATATATATGGATTCACTTTAGAAGCTCAAAGTACTGAAATATCAAAATTTAGTATTTCAGACCCATAAAGTGGAATCCTGAGAACAGCGAAAGCTCAGAAGTGTGAAATTCAAAATCTCGAATACCAACGATTTTGAATTTTGCACTTCTGAGGTTTTGCTGTGGGTATGGATTCAGGTAAGTGTGTGTGTGTGTTAAGGTTCTTGGGTAGGGGCTGTGGTGTGTGTCAGTGTGTTTTGTTGCTGTGATGTGTGTGTGTATGTGTGTGTGTGTGTGTGTGTGTGTGTGTGTGTGTGTGTGTGTGTGTGTGTGTGTGTGTGTGTGTGTGCAAGGAGAATGTAGCTTGTGTAGTGGTGTTGTGTGTGTGTTTGTGTGTAGTGCGACCTCGGAGTGAGAATATTTAAGTAGGGGAGTGTGAGGGGTGCAGCCCCCCCACATGAGGGGTGCAGGGGGGTGCAACCCCTCTCCTTTTATGTAGTAGAGAGCTTGTGTTTGTGTGGGGAGGATGGTGTGTGTGTGTGTGTGTGTGTGTGTGTGTGTGTGTGTGTGTGTGTGTGTGTGTGTGTGTGTGTGTGTGTGTGCAGTAGAAGCGTGAAATTCAAAATCTCCGGTGTGTGAGATTTTGAATTTCGCATTTCTGAGTTTCCCTGGTTTCAAAAATTCGACTTTATATCTTTGAAATACTGAATTTCAATATTTCAGTATTTTGAGGATATAAAATGAATCCATATATACATGTATATACACATACGTACACATATAAATATATAAATATATATGAAATATATATAAATGTATAAAGAGTATATATATATATATATATATATATATATATATATATATATATATAGATATATATATATATATATATATATATATATATATATAGATATAGATATATATATATATATATATATAGAGAGAGAGAGAGACAGAGAGGGTGTACAGCATATCAAACAGACATTATTCCTATAGTTGCCACCTTTTCAAATGGCCAGTCTCTGAATCTTTCTTACAAATGAGAATTATTGCATGAAACATATACCCACACACAATGCAAAGGACAGGACGCCACACACAAGTTTGCATACATAGAAATGTTTATTTGTGTACTATTTCAGTTGTTTATGTCATTTATTATAGCAATTAGGTGTTTAAAATACATAATAACTAACACCACTCTCAAACAAAACATATGATACAGTAATCTGCAAAACATAACATACTTTGCTGTCTAGGCTAAAGCCTTCAAGTAGTACAACAGTAAAAAACACACTTGCCTTGAAGATAAGAATTAATCAACACTTAATTACAGATGTAGTTCAGCAGCCTTCAATTACACTCTGTGCTCAGCCCCTAGGGGAAAAAGTATTAATTGTCACAATGTAAATGTATCTGTTACATAACAATGCTTAACTTAAGACGTCATTATCACATTGACAAACAGAACTGTGTGTAAGGCAGTAAGCTCTAGCCCACCATTGTTCCCATGGTGAAACATTTGAAAATGTACAGCCATATACCTTAATGTTTCTTATTACTGATATCACTCACATGTCGTAACAGCCAAAGTTAAAACATTTAATACCCCTCCCCCATAAAATGTCTTACAAGGGCATATAACAGTGTTCTCCGTACACTGACCTCCAGACTGTACAGGGTCACACATGTTTTGTCCAGCTGTAGCCCTCATATATATGGAACTTACCCCACAATTTGTGTGGGAGTCCTCAACATCACTGGAATGATAGCAGGAATGTCAGCACTAAATAATGATAGGCCATTACCTAACAACCTCTTACTGCATGACATCTGGACAAAGCCTACTATATAGGTGGAGGACAGAGGCTGAAACACAGGGCCATATTTGAAATATTGCTGTTATACACTGCGAAAGTTGCTGGTGTTCATGATTGGTTGCAACATACCCTTACTCAGGAATATGAAATCAGATACACAAATGGATGTTGTCAGTTTCTGATAGCAATCAACGGAGAGAATGGCACTGATATGTCAGGGACAAGACCTGTGTGGGGAACAGACAAAACATAACAGCCAATCCTCTGGCCATCATGTGGATAGGCCCACAGTTGAGAGCTATGCAGACAGAATGCATTCCATGCAAAACAAGCATGTACACACAAACCCTGTAAAACTAGCAGTATTCAATGCAAATAATAGCAATACTCACACACTGTCCCTAGGTCTGGAACCTTATACAAACATGTAGTTGGCCTATGTCCGTAAGTCCTGTTGTAAAAGGTATTGCTACCTGCTGTCTGTAACACCGCTGCCCACACACAGGAAGGATTTCCTCAATACAGGAAAGGTAAAGGGCCAACGCCCACATGATGTAGTCACTTGCTATGACATTGGCTATTGGAAGTACTACACAGCTGGCTGCATGCAATTAGCAAGTGGGGAACACCAGTTTGTGCAGAGGTCATCACCTGATTATGAGCACCGCCTACAAAAGCCATGCTGCAACCTGTTCAAGCGAGCTTGATCCCTGTAGTGGAGAGAGAGAGAGAGAGACAGATAGAGAGAGAGAGAGAAAAAAAATAAAATAAAAAAATAATAATACTAAAAAACAAAAATACTACTAAAAAAACAAAGGAAGACATCCAACTGATACACAGAAAAGAGCACAATAATAAAACAGGTATGTGAAACATGTCAGCATGTTATTGAATGTAGTCTATAATAATGGGATAGATTATGATGAAAGATTTATATGCGCTGTAATGGTCTCCTGCTGAACAACTGCTATTAACTTAAAACGTCACTGTCACACTGCCTGTGGGCAGTGGGCCATACCTGTCAACTGTGCAGATCTGCACAGAATGCCAAGATTTAAGTCATCATAGTGGTTGTTCTGTTCCTCCAAACATCTATATTAGTATGGCAAATAGCTGAAGGTGGAAGTAATGAAGTCATGATAGACACATGAGTTTCAGACCCCACCACCTTCAGAACAGGCTTGAAAATGTGAAATGCATCATGAACAAACTTCATAGGTTTGTAATAGGCATATCTATGATCTGTCCCTATATATCCCCCCTAATGTTAGGCTGTGTCCACATGTGATGCTCTGTTTTGTTGCAAGACAGAACAGTTTAGCTGTGGAGGAAGCAGGCTCAGAGTGTGGATCTGATGTCTGAATGCACACACACACACACACACACACACACACATACATATATATATATATATATATATATATATATATATATGTATGTCTACATATATACAAACACATACACAGACACACACACACACACACACACACACACACACACACATATATATATATATATATATATATATATATATATAGGTTCATAAGTAGGTACTAGGCTATCTGCCCAAGGTCCTACGTAAGCCTAGCCAACAATGTTCCCTGGCTTACGCCACCCAAGAAAGTTATTTTCCTGTGCCACTGTCGAGCAGAGGCACAGAAGTGATCCACGGGGTGTATTTCCTATTTCCCATCCACTCATCAAGATTTTTCTTGAAGTGTGCTAATGAAGAACTTTGCTTGACATGGATAGGTAGCCTCTTCCAGAGTATGGGAAGTCTCTGGGACAGGAATCTATCCCTCCTGCATGTCCTGGTTTTATATATATATATATATATATATATATATATATATATATATATATATATATATATATGTGTGTGTGTGTGTGTGTGTGTGTGTGTGTGTATATATATATATATATATATATATATATATATATATATATATATATATATATATATATAATACATTTTTTCCTACTGTTGAATGACTGTGCTGCATGATATGTTTTAGAAAACATCACACATATCCTTAGTGGTAGAGTGCTGTGTGTATGGGGTGTAGGGTCCTGGATTAGACACTTGCAAGGGCTGATAATTTTTTTGCTGGGCAAAATAAGGGCTGTTGGATACAGAGTGAATAAGGTACTTTTTAGCAGTTGTAAGTAGGTGTGAAATGGACAGTTGTGTATGGCGTGAAATTCTTTTTGGGAACAGATTGCCCTTTTTTTGTTAAGGTGAGAGTGGGATGTTGGGGAAAGATAGTAGGTATATTTGGGGAGGTAAGTTGGGTCAGAAGACAGACAAGACAGCATACGGGGGGTATATGACACATGTGGGGGATAATCACCTTGGGTGGGGAGGGGTGTTTGGAAATTGGAAACCCATGAGCTCCCAAATGGAAAAAGTGGGACTGAGGTCCCCAGCCATGGGCAGTCACCACTGCACCTTTATAGCCCTGAAGATGGCTGTGTTGGGGGCTGAGCAGGAGGGACAGGCTGATCATCTAAATGCACCAAATGGATCTCAAGCTGGTGTAGCAGATCTCCAAACTCCCTTCAGATCTCCCTATGCACCAGACCCTGGACCTGACTTCGGGTAGGTGACAGGATCCTGTCTGTGCCTGCTCCTGGGGGGACAAGCCCTATTCCCTGAGGTGGTTCCACCTGATGGTAGTGCAGGACCAGCAGACGAGGAAGCCCTGAGGTGTGTCCCAGACATGCTGGTGCCCGGTGCCACAGCCAGATGAGGTGGGAGAGGTGGATCCACTGGGAACAGCCTTCCAAAACATGCTATTGTGTTGGAGTTTTAGAACATATGTGGGTTAGTAATAGTCAACACAATCCAGGATAAGTTATAAAAGCATGCATAGATATTCCCATTAACCCAAAACACCAGATCTGGAACAGCTGCATAGCAAACAGAACACATGCATATATGGAACCACAGTGGCCATTACAACAGCATGCAGGTTACATTGATCGCAACAGGCCATCAATGATAGTGTTTCAACATGGAACATGAATAGAAACACATTTCAATATTTATTGAACAATAGGATATATGTCCCAACAGTAGGTTTGGTGTAAACATACTCATTGATTTGTGTGTTTAAATTATTGTTGCAGATATGGTTGGGGGGAGAGAGAGATGTCAATTAACAACTATTATATCCTTGTAGTATGAGGCCATCTGACCTTTTTTCCTGTTTATGTCTTCCAGGTACAATGTCCCATGAACATCTCCCTGCGTATACACCACAGTAGAATGATGTTATCATAAGCTTCATTGTACTACACCATGGAACCCTCTTTGGATGTAGGGCTCATGATCTGCAGGAGGGAACCACCCTGTGGGATGACCTTGTCCACAGGGTAAATTATGTCAGCCTGCATAACCGGAGTTATGAGCAGATGCAACATCATTGCACTGATCTCATCTGCCATGCCCGTCAGCGTGCTGCTGCAGTTAGGAGGAACCAGCTAGCCACAGGTGGGGGTCATGCCATCGAGCCCTTACTGACACATGCTGAGGAGCTCCTCGCCAGCCTTGGGGCACCCGCTCACCAGCCAAGCCAGCTACCTGAGTATAGCATTGTGGAGGTGGGTGCCACCCACATAATGGACAAGGAGCATGCAAGTAAGGCCCCAGGGCACATTAGTAGACCACTGTTGCTTATCCATCTTCATCTGTAAAGTATCTTCATGCATATATCAGATAACATACTATGTTGCTGCAGTGTAATAATGAACAGATGTGCATAATCTCTAGTATTGTGGGTTTGTACTGTTGATGTACTGAAATGCTGCTCCCACCCTGTACCAATGCCACAGGTGTGGCTACTGACATTACATCGCTGACACAACTATGTAGGTCCCTCTGGTATACAACTGGGGCAGTAGCCTGTAGCTGGTGAGCATGGAGTTGTTTTCTTCAGGTTTGCCAATACGTCAGCCATGTAATGGTCATGGTATTTGACATGCACACATTTAACACACCTATCCATAATGCATGATGTACATGTTCACTTATTGTTGCTGTTAACTGCACTGCATCACAGTAGTCACCATGGTGGCATATCTGAAGGGTATGTAAGAGTCCTGTAGTATACCTAATAACCTGTCAATGCAAGATGTGTGGACAGAGACAAACATAATGGTGGGACAAGTGGCCTACAACAGGGACATGTCTGAAACATTAACCTTGTACAGTGGCTACAACAGTGTATACACCACTATTACAATGGAAACTGTTACAGATCTCCACAACGGCAAATCACAATATCACATTCCACACCTTTTACAACTTGTAATGTGATCCTAACATGAGCAATGAATGCGTAATATGGAATCCTATGTTAGGACAACAAATATGGGGAATACATACCTTAACAAACACTGGAAGCATATGTGTTCACACACTCCAAATAACATTGTGGAAACAGCTTTTGAGGTACTGACAGCATTCAATCTTCTTGAGTACACACCTTCCATCAAGTCACACCAAGTAATGGTCGGCTGTCCAAAAAGTATGTCCATGACATTTGCCCACTCACCTGCAACAGAGGCAGCCGTGGCTTGCATGGATCTTACAAACAATGGAATATGTCCCATATCAGAACGGTAGCACTCAGGAGTGGGAGAAGTAGCCTTACCTCACCATTGAATATACCATGGCAAGCAGTGCAGACAGTCATGCATGTGACAATAAAGTATGGGACAACATTAATGTAGAAAATAAACAGATGCCCATCCAAGACAGATGTCAACACATGTTGCAAACTGGTCATGGAGGCTGCCCAGAAACATACAGCAACACTGAGGGGCTTGCAGGAATGTCTAGCAAGTACTACCTGTGCAGTACCTGTGTCGACAATCGCCTAGAATCTGCATAAGTATGGCCTATGGGTTAGGGTAATCAGATGGAATAGTTGTTGCACAGGAAACATCATCCAGGGCTCTCTACAGGTAGTATATGCATATCATCAAGTCTTCCAAAGGCATGCGTGGCAATGTGTAATGGTGTACTGAGACCAAGGCTGAAACCTACAGACAGTATTAATAAAGATACATGTGGTGCAGAAGCAACACCTCACTCCACCTCAGGCCCATCATCTCCATCTTTACCTTGCTGGTGCCAGTGTACACTTTTAGGTTTGCTGTTCATTATCAGGAACTAAGTCAGTAGACATGGTGTTCTGAATTTGGAACACTGCAAAATGACCCTCATGTATGGCCCATAGTTGTCAAGCATCTGCAATAAGGCTGAGGATGGGGAGGGTTGTCATCCTGAAACACAACAGTGAACTGAATCATACATCCAAAGCTTGCTAAGAATGGCTGTATCTGAACACAGTCAAGGTCATGAATTGTGCCAGACATAATCCTGACTCCACAGCAATAGTTAAGGCACTGTGTGACCTCCAAGGGCTGTGCACATGAGGTGATCTTGCAATCTGGCAGAGTTTGGGAAAATTTGTAGGGCAGAGTGACCAAATAATGGCAAGTGAAGATGGACCATGCTAGTATACCCCTTCCAAGAATAGTGGCTACTGTAGTTCACTTAACAGGTGCTGCAACAAACCATTGTGTTAAGGGTGTGCACACTTATGTAACCCACATTTTGTATGCATCACAGTCAGCATCTGTACTACTAACACACTTTTTGATACTGCATTTGCATGCACAGGTCATATGTCACATATCAGGTGTGTGTAATGTTAACATATGCAGTACTGTGGCCCCATTGCATATCATGGAAGAGGCTGGCATGTCAACAAGGGTGTGTACACTCCTCATAGCCACAGTAAGCTTTGAAAGTTGTCAGTGTAATTGGATTTTATTGCTCATACATGCACTGCTGATGATGAGATCTGAAAATCAGAGGCCAGGCATTCATTATTGATATCTGTCTTCATATCATCCCAAGTATGTGTCAGACAAACACATAGGGGCTATGAACAACAGAGCAAACATAACTGCCACACATATACACATTCAGCAATGGTATGTACACTCGTGAGGTGTGGTGCACAGTATATGCCAGGCTGCTGAATTGGTGCACAGCAATACTGTGTACATGGGTGCAGTGTGTTCCAGGAGAAGGGGCATCACCTACTAACACAACTCATGTATCACAGAGATGTATAATGTCTGCAACAAGGATTGGGTATAGCTGCAGTGCATGCTGTTGAATGTCATATGTCATGCATGCTCACTGTTGGGTAATGAGAGGTCTCTGTAATATCTTTGTGTCACCTCACCTGTAAGTGTGTGTGTGTGTGTGTGTGTGTGTGTGTGTGTGTGTGTGTGTGTGTGTGTGTGTGTGTGTGTGTGAGTGTGTGTGTGTGTAGACATAAGCAATGACGTACAGGTCTTAAATTACATTTTTTGTTTTCCCCTCACAAGTGGCAAGGTGGATCAGGGTCCCTCCTGCAGGCAAACTGACAATGATGATAGTTATGATGAGGCCCAGGCAGGGTTGTCAGGGGCTGAAGTTGTGCCAACAGTTGACATCCCGCTTTTATCCACCCCATCACCAGTGGCCATAGATAAGGGACAGTTGGCGGTGGTGGCATGGGACAGGACAGTGTGGTGACTATGGCAAGTGTATCTGTACACAGCAGCCATGATTGGATGACCGTCGAGGTACCACACAGGCAGATGTACATGAATGCTCATAGGAGGGCTGCTGGACATCATGCCCCTGGCAGAAGTGCCACAGCAGGTGTCACCAGATGCATGTCTCAGGACATCATGGAGGCACAGGCACATATGGAACATTACACCAGAGAGAGTCTGAGGCTGCAGAGGGCTATTCATTCTGCTGTACTTGACAACATCCATGATTTGCAGGTGCCCACTGTTATTTTGCAGATGTCCTGGATAGATGGTTGGGTGAGATGGTGGAAATCCTTGACTGTGTGTTTCCTGTGTTAGAGCATATGGTGGTAGTAGGGCAACAGCCACATGGACGTAGGTCGGCAACACCAACAGGTGGAGGTCTATGTGGATGTGCAACAAGTCACAGCTGCTCCCATAGTGGCAATACCAGCACCAGCACTGCAGGAGGGGTGCTGTCCACACCACAACACAGCAGACCATGTGCACATGGTCCTGGCCAGTCCCAACAGGGACGCGGTTCCAGCGGGCATTTGTCATCATCAGGGGAGAGTACCATATCTGGGCTTCTACCTGGTAGTGCCTGTGGAACCACTGGCAGGCACAGTTCTCATGTCAGTGGCCAGACATGGTGAACTGTACACCCTGGCATGTATGGCCTGCAGCTGTCCAACAAAGTCCTGTATAGGGTAGCCACATGGCAGAACTATGTGCATACATACACACACACATCACCAACACAGCTAGAGCACCTCCATACCTACACACACCACACCACATCTGCACAGCCCAATTGATAAAGAATCCCCTAACACACACACATGATGTCAGTCAAATGGCTCAGCCTCGGTCTCTAGCAAACCCATAACACATCCTGTGCATATGATGATACGTGTGCCACATCCCTGTCATCCATACCATCAATACAGGGACATGCTAATATGGTTCTGATGCACAGTGTGAATGTACTAAGGTTTAGCAATGAAATCCTGTTTAACATGTTTTCAGCTGGAATGTTTAATGCTTACATTTCAGGATGTGTAGTTGTCCAGCCATGATGCATTATAGATGTTATTTAACACTGACTGATTGCGGTCTCCATAATGTATTCAGTTTGTGTTCTAGGTGTCTATGTGTCAGCAGGATGTTGGTCTGCTGTTGTTTCCTATAGGGGGTATGGCACTGTGGTGACACATTGGCTGAGTCATATCCTGGGTACAGCTGAACACAAGTAACAGGTCTGTATAACAGTTACTGCATGTGCCACATGGCTGGTAGGTCTGAGGGGTGTATACAAGTGAGTGCATGGTGGCTGATGTCAGCAGCTCTTCTACAGTGGACAATGGTAAGTGTACTGGGTGGCACACACCAAATGTTTGTGAATAACACACACACACACACACACACACACACACACACACACACACACACACACACACACACACACACACACACACACAAACAGAGGCTTTGGTGTTGATGCAATACACAGAGAATACTGTACCCATGGATGTACTTAACTTTGCAGTGAACTCATTTTGGCTATGTAATTCCACCAAGACAAAATAGGCAAAACATCACATCAGTAAATAATCAGTCTGCCAGTTTAATGTCATTGACAATGGTACTGGCAGGGTATATGTCCTCTTCCCCAATGTAGTGCAATCCTGGAGTTGGTAAACATAGGTGTGCTAGTGTGGGTGGCATAGCCCCCCACTTTGGAGGGCGTGGGGTGGCGTAGAACCACACATAGTGTGATTAACAACTACTTAACCTGTTAACATAAACTGTACAGTATTACAGCAGACTAAGCGGGGGGATACGCACAACAATAACCCCAATGAGGCTGGCTGTGCCCACAACATCTGCACCCAACTATATATACCAATTCCATTATCGCTGTACACCTGTACGGTGGGGAAGAGGGAATTTACACATCTACTACTAGTTTTGATGGAATGATTTTCCACAAGATGATTCCTTTGAAATGTTAGGTTTTGCCAGTCAGTTCTCAGACAAATGATCTCCTGGGACATGTATTTTCTGCAAACTGAAGCAGATCCCTTCACATACACACAAACTTACTTGGCAACACTGAGAGGAGAACCCCTACCTAGGTACTTATTATGGTTTACCTTTAAAACTGCAAATCACAGTGGTTTGAGTGCTCATATGAGTGACTCGAAACCACAAAACTGTAAACGTCGACAGTCCTTAATGTTCGAAAAACAGCAAATCGAAAAGCAGATTCGCTGATTTTCGAACATTAATATCGAAGAAAAAAAAGCAGGGGGCAAACACCCCTGCACCTCTTATGTGGGGGGCTACACCTCCCCCACCCCTCCTACTTTATTATTCTAACTCCGAGATTGCACTACAGTGGGGAAAGGAACCATTTTCCAATCCCCACTATAGCGCAATCCACCCCAGAATGTCGAATGTGCAA